>NC_056743.1:1951265416-1951307916 GCF_019279795.1 Protopterus annectens | reverse complement strand
TATTATAGCTACACCACCTCCTTTCTTGTTTAGCTGGTCTACTCTTAGTATGCCGTAACCAGTAGGGAGGATTTGCTTACTGGTAATGTGATATTTTAGCCAGGTTTCTGTCAGGATGACTATATCTGGGGAGTACAAGTCTATGGTGGTATGGAGTTCATGGACTTTGTTGGATATACTTCTAATATTTAGGCTTAGTAGAAGGAAGTCACTTGGCTTTCTATTGGCTGTGATATGGGAGAAGTTGTGGTTTCTAGTCTGATTATGAGGATTGGGGTTGGAGATGGTAGGGCCAGGGTTGGGGTGGATGTCTCCACTTAGGGCTAGTTTTGATATGCATGAGGTTATTAGTTTTCTCAGTTTTTGAATGTGTTTGTTTATTAGGGAAACTTTATGATTGTGCTGTTTGGGTAATAGGTATGGTGGGAGGGTTACTATGTTAAGTTGTAGGGATGCTTTATGTTTGAGTAATATAGTTGGTAGAATATGCGGGGGGTGCATAGGGATGGTTCTTGAGTTGGTGGGAGGGGAGCTGAGTGAGGGTGAGACATGAGTGGTGGTGTGAGTAGTAGTACAGTGGTAGTGGTTGAGTGGGGGAATGATGGAGTTTTGGTAGGATGTAAGATATGCAAGGAGAGTGCATGCAGTGAGCATAGGCAAGGTATTCTTGTACATGTTAGATGAGGAGGAGTGATAGTAGTGGGAAGATGAAGGAGGTAGTGTTGGGTTTAGCGCTGTGGCTGGCTATTAGAAAGATGGGAGGGATTTGTGAGTATAACAAAGGTAGGACCACTGGGGGCGGGAGGAAACAGGGGCAGGGTGGGGAGCGAAGCGGGTAGAGACCCTGTTAGTTACTCTTATGAGGGGGCTGGAAACAATCAGGTAACAGCATAAACTGATAAATGAACATATGATAGTGAATGTGGAGACTCAGGTAGGTACCCTGTACTTCCACAAACTATCAGTTAGCTCTGCCCCAGTTCAGGCAGTTTTAATAAGTTCTATGGCAGAGACGAGCATGAGGTGCTCAAAGGGTGGTTGTAGTTTTAAAAATGGTGCCTGCCACAGGTAATATTTATTAACTTTGGAATTGGCTTAAGGTAATAAACAGGGAGGGGGGAGGGGGACAACAAGGGTGTGAGCAGGCAGTTCTGTACTGCTGCTAATGAGCCAAAGCAAAGACAAGCTTGTGTTTAAGAAACAATCAGAACTGACCAAGGACTGCTCTGAAACTAAGTCATTTCTTAACCATTTCTCAGGTGAAAAAGCAGGATAACCTTGTATCAGTAGGCTACTGTGGTCTCAGATTAAATTAACAAACACACAGTATTGCTCAGTTATGGATACTATTTGCTAACAGAAGGGAATAAGAGAGAAAGTGGAAGATGAGTGTGTGTGTGTGTGTGTGTGTGTGTGTGTGTGTGTGTGTGTGTGTGTGTGTGTATGGGGTGGGGGGGTGCTTACAAGCCAAAGCACAGTGCTCTCCAGGGGAAAATGAATATTAGCTCAAACAGGTAGACACATTACTCAAAGTTAACTTTAGCTGTTTGCAGACAGTTCAGACCCGGACTGTGCTTTTCTTATAAGAATGATAAAGGTGGTACCACAGTTGAATACTTAAGAGTGGTGTTAGGTTCAAAGTTAACTTTAGCTGTTTGCAGACAGTTCAGACCCGGACTGCACTTTTCTTATAAGAATGATAAAGGTGGTACCGCAGTTGAATACTTAAGAGTGGTGTTAGGTTCAAAGTTAACTTTAGCTGTTTGCAGACTTATATATATATATAGATATATATATATATATATATATATATATATATATATATATATATATATATATATATATATATATATATGGGTTCCTATGAAAAGATCGACAACTTGAAATTTCGAAACTGACTTCACCGACAACTGAAATCGCCGACAACGCAAATCACGGACGTTTCCGAGGTAAGGGATGTAATATTGCTACCCATGCCTACCATGGTAGCATAACACTGCCACACTTACTAAACCATGGTAGGCATGAGTAGCGAATTTACATCCCTTACCTCGGAAACGTCCGTGATTTGCGTTGTCGGCGATTTCAGTTGTCGAAATTTCAAGTTGTCGATCTTTTCATAGGAACCCATATATATATATATATATATATATATATATATATATACACACACACACACATATACTTATATATACATACACACGTACATATATTTATATATATGTATATGTGTGTATATTTATACATACATGCATACATATATGTGTGTGTGTGTGTTTATATGTACACACACACTCGTCTGTAGATATAATGTGTATGTGTGTGTCTATATCGACATATGTATATATAATACACACATATATATATCAGGTTTCAGTTGTATGTTGTAGTAAAGATGGTTTGTGACAAACCTGGCAATTAGTGGAATCAGCTTTGTGACTTAAAAATGATATTTATCAATAAATAAATAAATAAAGGTCAGGAAAGAAACTGAGTTCTTATCAAACAATTTAGTGTGCATTTCCAGCAGAAATAGATTCATCTTCAGGCATGCTTTTTCATAGTACAGCAAAGCTGTACACTTAGATGCATTGTTCATTTCCAAACAAGACTCTGACATACCTAGAGAGATCTCTAGACAGCAGTGTAGTTGTCGTCCCAATTTCGGACAGTTTCACCTTCAGTTTTAGCAAGAGAGAATAACAAAACAGTTTTACCTTCTTCCCAGGGAGTAAATCCAGCTGCCTTCCAAAGGATAAGCACCTTTTGTCATTAGGATACTCTCCGATTGCCTTTCTTCTGGTCTGTCTGTGTCATCTAGCCTTCCTCATACCCAAAGGTTACAAACTGGTTGTGCAGTATAGCACTGGTCTGTGTGCAGCTGTTCTTTACTACCTCTGATGTCCTTGCTTGTGTTTAAGTTAACCTTAAAGGAATCATCCACCACTATGCTATCTGACCCTTCTAGGCTAGCACATGTAAAGCACTAGCCACCGCTATGTTGTATGATTTATATGCATATATATGTATGTGTGTATTTGTATACTATATCAAGATTCAGTATATTAGAATACCCAGCCACGGGACCTACTAAATACATCAAACTAAACAAAAGTAGTAGAAGTGGCCAGTTTTCAACTCCTTCACATCCCACTGTCTCTCAGTCTTGCCAGAACAAGGGTACATGCTGTCTGTTTGGGGTATAAGGGAATGTCAGACAACTGTCAGTTACCAATTACTTATACTATTAGACAGCAGTGGTTTACATACATGGGTTTAATGCACTGCTGTGAAATTAACTGGTAGTTTAAATGGATGAAGTGTATATCAATGAAATGGATGTTTCCCTGCATGTGTTTGTGTGTGTGTATACCTACAGCTGTGTATGTGTATAAATAAATGTATTTCACATACACACAAACACACACACATTATGTGTAAATATATGTATGTTTTACGTTTGTTAATGAAGTAAGTTAACTGGTCCAAGGACACTTTTTAGCCATGGCATGGGACAAAATCAAGCTAATATAGGCACTGAGTTTGGATAAAATGTAAAATGCAACATATTATTGAATAAATGTAGTTATAATTAAATGATTTGTGCTTTATAATTCACTTAATGGTAAGCTTGTAGGTCACTGGAAATTTTAAGCATTTTCCCACTGCACAGCTGTAATTTGTGTAATGTGGAGAGGATGCAGTTGTTGAGGAGGACAGGTTCAGAGAAGAAATTAAAGGAACTGATGTACTCAGTCTGGATCTGGCAGGAAGAAACAAGCTTTGTATTTGGTTCCTTTGGATATGCAGAGGGTCTAAAATTGTTAAGCTGCAAGAGAAATATACATCAGATTTTTTGCTATAAGGCCAAAGTAAAATTACATAGGATCATTGTGGTAGACATTGTGCACTGATGTGGCTTTTGTCTGATCTGTAACCAGAGGGACTGCCATATTTTTAGTAACAGTTGTCTGTAGTTTTAACTTCATTATGGGATCCTCAGCCATAGTTACAACTAAACAAGACAGTCAGTTTACCAGTATACTGTTTGCAAAAATATCATCATAGTCTTACAAAATGCAAGTACTAGAATGCTTTAAAACAAAGGCACCTGGATTTATATCCCTTGTAAACTGTTCTGTGACTTGTGTGGCTTACTTTGAGTATTTCTGTTTTATCATTCACAATCATGGAATAGCGGAGAACAAATCTTATAAGCGGTAAGAGCTTTATGAACTGCAGGAAGTGCTATGCCTTGACTTACTATGCACCGGGGCATGATATCTGGAACATGATATCCATTTGGTTTCTGTGCTTATTGTCCTTGTTTCCTGCATCATGTTACTTACTTTTGTGCGTTGTTTATCTGTCCCATTTATACCATTAAGGTGTGTCAGTCTGTGTATTAATGACAGAAGATGTAGACTGCATGAACTAAGAGCGACTGAAATTCATGATGACGGACCCAAGAGTCATCGTGAATGGTAAAATACAATGTCTCTTTAGGAAGATTTTAAAAATGCTTGCTACGTAACAAGCCTTGTGCATTTTGTTCATTCTGGAATTGATCCATTCTTTGCTTTCAGAATGAAAGATTCAAGATATGCTTTATCCTACACAAATATTCTGAGTCACCATTTAAACCTGAAGCCAGTCTATCAGTCATTCTCTAGTTCTTTGTAAGAATCTTCAGAATTTTTAAAAAGCAGCTGATGCCAGCTTTTCATTTTCATGGTGTCTGTTCTTTGAGAAGCATCTACCAGATATTATTGGATGTGATATAAAGGATAAGACGTGCTGATATTCAGAAATACCCCTTTTATGGCCATGTGTGCAGAAAAAGTTCTACAGACTTTTAGGTATTTTGATGGGAGTATTCTCCCCTCTGCATCATTCTACAGCTCCCTTTCCAGTGCCCTACATCAGTCACTGGGTCTACCAGCCACCTCATAACCCCACAGACTTCCCCCCGATAGGGCTGGGTCTGGCACAGATCTTAAAGGTGTCCTTGGGGGATCCGAAGATCAAAATCTGTTGGGGGGGGGGGTTCTATTTTGACCTACCTCATTACTCCCTCCCTCACGGTTCATGTGGTAACATCTAAGGGGTGGCAATACAATTGTGATGTGCAGAGTTTCACCTCTGTAGTAGCACAGCCATGTTCCCACCCTCTCTCTCCCTATGGATCATGTCTCCCAACAATGATGTCCACAGCATCTCCTAGGGATGGAAACGCTCATCTTTCCTATTTGCTCCATCAGTTGATTGACCCATTAATTGAACCCAGGTCAACGGGGATATAATCAGGGCCAATAAGTTGTAAAATGTTGCCATTATAGGTTACTTTCCCTTTCTCTTCTTTCACTATTTTGTAACATTTTCACCAGGAGTGTTCCATGTTTTGTTGGCATTGCAGTTTTTGCCAATTAAGGTATTTTAGCTTTGAAGGTTAAGGATATGAACTAGTACTCCTGTGCTTGAATCCCTCATCTTTCACTTGCAAACTGTGTAGCTGTGGGTAAGTCACTTGACCAAAAGTGCTTTCAGGTCTTTTGCGTAGTGGTCTTATCCAGTTAACAAAAAAATGAAAGTACATTTCTTGAGGGTGCTTCCAACCTCTGTTCATTAATACACATATTGGTTTTCATATCTTTGCAGTATGTTTTCACAGCATGAATGAGTGATTTATCCTTAATATAAAACTGCAAGAAAAGGAGTTCTCATTGTGACTTACACAGAAATCCCCACCAGGCTGTGGCAACTATCTCTGTAGATGGTCAGAATCAAAACGTGTTGATGGGGGGGGATTAGATCTGAAGCAGTGAAAGGTTGCAATAGGAATGTGAATATTCCATCTTAAGTACCTAACCTGGAGATTGCCATAACAATTTGTGTTTAAGGTTTCATCTTCCTAGCAAAACTTTTGCTCAGCATAAATTATCTTGTACATGGTGGTTTGTTCCTACAAAACATGAGGTCACAGGACTGATAATGTATGAAGAAAAGGAAAATGAAGGCTAATTACATATTTTATTCTGCACAAAATGCATCATTCTACATATCAGACTGAAGTGGGGTAGCTGCAGACACTTTCATTTTTATATGGCTAACTTCCTTTGTACTGGCAATTGTATTTACAGAATTGTTATATTGTTACAGAACATTTGCAAGCATCATTGTAACTACTCCTCCTGGGATAAGTAACAGTTAATGTAAGGTGTGTTTCAACACTGGAATGACACTTGCAGATTTAGACACAAACTTTGGTCATGGAATCCAAAAGGTGGCAAGAGTGGCTCATTGTTGTCATGGCAACTTTAGTGAGACAGAAGAAGTTTTGTGTTGCACTGAACTGAGGTATAACAATAGAAATAAATCCATAATTGAGCAGGTTAGTAAAAGGTGAAGTGAAAGCAAGTTGGCTATTGTTTGCAGGGGTATGCTAGAAATTTAGCATTTACAAGAAACATGGCTCTGTCTCATAGATCTGTAGAGGGTGGAAGTACTGCAGTTAGGTTAATACAATTTAGTTTCTAACTTACGAGACCAGTGGAGGGAGTATACACGAAAATAAATTTTGTGTAGAGTATTAGCAAAAAAAAAAAAAAAAACTTTCTGGACAGTAGTGAAAGGTAGGGAGGTATTTTTAAGTGCGTATAAGGTAGTTAAAGAAGATGCGGGGAATCATTTACTTAAAATGGGATGGTGAAACCTTGAGGAAACAACACCAAATTTGGGGTTTGTTCATTGCAGTTAGCTGTAGTAGTATGAATTGATGTGGGCTATATTGTTTGGGTTTGGTGATATTTGGGGATTGTTCATTGCAGTTTGCTGTAGTATGGAAAAGCTTTGATTATGAATTTTGGGTGTGGTGATATGAATGAGTTTTGGTTATTTCATTTTTGGCCATGGTGGTGGTATGGAGGGATTTTTGGTCATGGTATTTCATGATGGAGGTGCGGAAATGTTTTTATCATGACATTTGACAGGGTATTTAGTTATTTTAACTCTGAAATTTGACTGTAGTAGTTTAAAGAAGTTTTTTGTCATGCCATTTGTTTGTTGTGGGTTGGAGATGTTTTAGTCTTGACATATGGCAGTGGCGTAGGGGCTTGGTCATGTTGTATGACTGTAGTTATTGTTTGGAATTCTTAGTTTGTTTGTAGCATTATGGAGAGCTCCAAGTTATGGCATTTATGCTGGTATGGAAGAGTTTTGACCATATTAGGTGGCTGTGAATACAGTAAGGAGCTTTCTGTTCATGGTGTTTGACAGAATTTTAATTTTATGTTAGTGTCCATCTCGTATACAGAATTTTAATTTACATTTAAATAGTTGTCAAGCACATTGTATATGTACTGTTTTTTTTTTCAGAATCAGAACTGCAGTTCCAAGCCTCTTTTTCTGTGTGATGTGTGAAAAGTTATGTGTCTGTGACTGACACACACACACACACACACACACACACACACACACACACACACACACACACACACACACTGTCTGACAGCTGTCAGTACTTATTACTAAAACTTTTCATCATCTTTTATCTAGAATCAGTAAGCTACCTAATTATTTTCTTAAGGTCATAAAAGTCGGAGCTACAGCTACTTCTGCAAGCCTGTCTAAATGCCACACACTATGTGACTAATACCAGAAGGAAGTAATGCAACATTTTACAAAAAAGTCAGACTGACGTAAATATATTCTACTTAAATGATGTTTTCTTTGCATGTACTACTCTTGTGGTTGGATTAAAGGAAGGGAAATGACTCTGCAATGAGAAAGCATATATTTGGATGGAGTTGTCTTTTAAACGTAGTTATGCACAGATGATAAAAGGTTACTGCTTTTTCTGAAAATATGAACTTGAGAGTTTGCTGTCAGTGAAAATGATTAATCCTGTCACCATTAGGGCATGGCGTGTCATGAAGACTTGATGGGCATTTGTTCTTTGTGATAATTTAAATGTTTGGTCAGTTTAACAGGATATATGGGGTGGGGTCCTACAGTGCTGTGTGCCTTGGCATAGCACCTGTCATTAAAATGCATTGAATGTCATTGAAAGAGAGTGCACTGGAAAGGGCATCATTCATACCCTACTAACGTATACTCCACGATCACACTACAGTGAAACAAAGGGGAAGAAACATTGGAATTGCATAATTCAATATTACTTGTAAATCTCTAAGGAAACCAATACAGGTGATAAAAAAATCAAAAGTTGTCCTTATTATAATCAGTTATTACTGGTAGAATGTACTAGAGACTATAAGTAAATATTAACTGTAATCAGTTATTTTTTAAAATCATTTGTGATTAGATAAACTGATTGATAGATAAGTATGGGTTTCATTCCACTTGTCAATCTACATAATACATGCACATATAGGTATGATTTTGGTGAAGGAAATATAAAATCATTGTAAAGAAAAAAAAGCTAATATAGCTAATTGGCAATCAGTTGACTGAATTGCAGGCTTTTACTCTTTGCGAGGTCACGGAACAGTGGGGAGTACAGAATTTGTCCTTTCTGTGCTGCAGTCCAATCTCAGAGTTGGTATTTATAATATGCAGGGGAGTGAGGGGTTTGCCCCTTTCAAAAAATAATGTTTTATTTTTTTGAACATATATATATGTTAAGCCTAGTACCTACACAGGCGTATGTGGCCCATTACACAGTTTTTACCTTAAAATCCATCGAGCAGCACACAACCAATCAAGCTCATGGTACACTGGAGTGACATGGGAGTGTACTTTGCACAGACAGGTGCCATGTTTCACATGTTTGCCAAAGCAGGGTACAGGTGATGGCATATCCTAGCCAAAGATACTGCCAAGGTTTCTGTAGACAAAGATCAAAACTGATCAACAAGCAAACAGATTTCTGTGGACAAAAGGTCAGCAGTGCCCAACCTCCAGACAGAGCAACAGCTTTGCTGCTCATGCACATAGCTGTATGTCTACAGACATGGCAACACGATTATAAAGATTACATAATGCTGATATGCTTGGTATCCTGTTTTCTGGACAGTGTAAACAGACCCACATGAAAAATATACTTGTAATGCAACACTCATTTACTTATAATAACATCTCTGCAAAGTACAGTTGTATAAGGCCTCACACAACAGCACATGCTCAGATAGATCACTGTTGCAATATTCCTCAGTTATGAGACATAGCCTGTCAAGGACCATATATCTGTCCAGTCTACAAAAGCTCAGACACCTTCCTCGTGTGCAGCAAGGCCAACCTCTGACCTGTGCATGAGACCACAGACTAGTACTTAAGGGACATACAAGCACAAAACTCTCAGAGCTTTCTTGTGCCAAAGGAAAAGACTGAGGTTACTGTCCGTAAGAAAACAGGCACAGTCATAAGGGCAAGGCAAGGGCAGAAAAACTTGGGGATCCACCTCGGCTAAGAGGAGAGGGAAAATGTAGGGTGATGGATGCAGGATGTATATACAGTAATAGAGATCTTTCTGAACATCTACTGTTATGGTAAGGTCTTACTTAAGTGTACTACATTCTACATTAGATCAGACAGGGTGGCCCAGAATGTCAGCATGAGCTACCAGTAATACTGGCCAGCTTCAGACTAAAAAGGGACTGCACAAATAATGTTTACCTGAACATGGCATTTGTCATTAATGGCAAGGGTCTACCTTAAAGCAGTGGTGTGCACTTAACAGAACTATATTGAGACAACATACCAGAAACTACAGATGTAAAAAAAAAACATCATTCAATCACTGGATGTTTTCTAAAGAACACACATCCAAAATGAATACATTGAATAAATACTATTTCCCAGTCTAAAAACTGAGCAACAGGGTATGTGGAGAAAAAGACATAATTTGCTAATAAATATAATTTATTTGCTTACTAAATTTAGATGGACTGAACCACAGAACTAGTTTCAGCTACCTTTTAAAACACAAGTTAAATTGCATAAAATAACTGTACCTTTATAAACTCATTTATTCAATCATTCTCTGAATACCAATTTGATCCTTTACATGTTTGTGAGGGGAGCAACAACATATCTAAGCATTAAACAACCACTACACAGAGAAACTAATCCAAGATGGGGTGTTGCTATTTTGCAGGAGGCACAAATACACAACCGGATTATCACACATCGCTTGTACACCTACAGGCAATTTGAAATATTGGCAGGTCATCTCACCCAAGTTCTCAAATGTCTTTGGGAAGTGTAAGGAAATTTGAACACCTGGTGAAATCCCCCATAGATAAAGGAAGGTCATGCAGACTCTGCACAACAGGCACCCCACCCAAGAAACAAACTGGTAAACCAAGCACTGTGTGAGTAAGGAATGCAAACCACGTAACAGCACATAATGTACAGTGAGCAAAGTAACATTCAGTTGCAAAATACATAACGTGTCATAGATTCATAGGTGTGTACTAGGCTAACTACCGCAAGGGCCTTTTTAAGCCTAGTCATGCATCCCAAATCTATGACAAGTTCTGATACCCTTGATAAGTGTAAGCAGGGGCTTGGGGGAGAAACATTTATAAGCAGGGGGACCTGGGAGATAAACCATTTATAGGCTGCCTGTGTCCATTAGAGATACAGGTACCAAACCAGGGAAGAATTTCCTGCTCCCCATCCAGTTGTCCAAGTTACACATGAATTGCGTTAGGAAGGAACTCTGCTTCACATGGATGGGGAGCCCGTTCCAGAGAAGGGGTAGTCTCTGAGATATATAGACCTGTCTCTCCAGCAGGTCCTATTTATATCACAGGCAAGGTTTAAGTCTTTAGAATGGGTAATTCTGATGCTGTTTGTTTTGGAGGAGGTCCACCAGAGGGGGATCTGGCAACGCTTTGTATGCCAAGCACAGATCTCCCCTCAACAGTCTGTAGGAGACAGAATACATGGATGGGGCCTTGAGGCGGTCTGCATAGGCCATGTTATTATGCCCTTTATTTGTTTACTGAGAAACCTCTGTGGACGTTCCAATTGTTGGATATGCCTGGTTAGGTACATACCACATGGGGGCACTGTACTCAGTGATAGGTCTGATGAATGCTGAATACAGCAGAACAATGACTTATTTGGACCCAGATGCCATACCTTCATTTATAAGTTGGAAACAGAGAATGAATTTCTCACTACTACAGACATGTGATAATCAAAGGCTAGATTACTGTTTACCTGTGCCCTCAAGTCCTTGACTACTGGGTCACCACTTAAGGGTGTGTTGTCAATATGATAGTTTCCAGGGGTGAATGACTTCCCAAAGGATACTTTTACGTATTTCTTGGCATTCGACAGGGTCCCTTCAGCTGAGGGAATCTAGCCAATATATTACAGGTAACAAAATACTGACTGCACCAGTGAGCCTTAAATTAATGAACCAGTCTCTATTCATCCATCTTTCAAAGCTGTCAAAAGACGATTCATATTTGAGGTTCTAGTACTACCATAAAATATTTCTGAGGTATTAGTACTACTTTATCACATATTCTGCCACGGTGGTGCAGCGATAGCGTTGTCACCTCACAGCAAGAGGTTCTCCTGTTCGATTCTCATCTGGAGCGCCTTCTGTGTGGAGTCTGCATGTCCACCACGCGGTCGAGTGGTGTACGAAAGCCATGCGTGAATGGGCGTGCCTTCGTTGAAGGTTGGGTGTCGGGCTGGCACCTCGGCACCGTAAAAACCTACTGTCAATCATTAGCGGACCGGAGTTCTGCTGTGGTGTCCCCTAACTGGGAAAAGCTAAAAGAACAACAACAAGTACTACTCTATCACAAGTTCAAAGGCTTCACTCTTTATAAACTTGTTACTTTACGATCAGCTTCGACTTTACCAAAACTCAAGTGCGTTTTTCAGAGTTTATTATGTTAGGTGTCAGAATTCATGAGCATCCATCAAAACTGAAAGCACTGTCCAAGGAATAGAGAGCAATATCAACACAGAGGTATACTGTAGCTCATCAGACCATTCCCCTAGTTGTAAAGGTGTTACACCCAAGCATAGAATTACACAGCGATCTGCCTATCTGCCCAGGGTGAACCCTTTGTATCTACACAGCTAACTGGACAGTGCTTCTCTTCATTGGTCAACATACTGTAAATGTATGTTTAACTTTATATGCATGTTCACCCTCTTCTGTTAACTGAAAGGTTGCATGCACACCACACAGACGTACCTCCAAGTTATCTACTGTCCCCTGCACATCTCAGAATCTTATCAATAATAATTTTCGGCCGGTTCTTTGCTATATTTGATAACACCCTGCCAACTTCAACTATTTTCTCTGTAATTTAATAGTATTGCTCTACAGCCAATTACCCCCCCCCCCACTGCCCGCTTTCTCTCCCACTCACATCTCTGACTCACTTTACATATCTGGAACCTTGTTACTAAAACTTCCAGCTTCTCTCTGTGTGTTTGATTGTTTTTTACAGCCAAATGCATCTTTGGGCAGATTTCGAACATTATGGAAAAGCACCCCTTACTCTGGAACAGCATTTCAGCATATGGGGCTGATAATGCCAGTGTCAACTATGGGAAGAAATCTGGTGTGTACAGCAGATTAAAAGAAAAGTGCCCGTCACTCCAGAAAGCTAACTGTGTTGCCCACATCATTCATAATGTAGCCAAAAAAGCTGCAGCACAACTACCTTATGATGTGGAAGTATTTGTGATTAAACTTTTCAGCCATTTCGCAGGTTCTGCCACAAGGACCAGAGACTTGAAAGAGCTCTGAGTTTTGTGGCATGGAATTTGAGGGTCTCTTACGACATGTTCCATCGAGGTGGCTGTCACTCCTACCAGCCACTGAAAGAACACTGAAACATCTCCCATTGCTCCAGTCATACTTCCTCTCCCAGGGAGAGGAGGAGACCCCCCAGCAGATATGGCAGTACTTTTCAGCTAATGCGCATGGTGAGAATGCATTGCCTACTCTACTCCAGTACTATTATTTCAATGAACATATAAATATATTAGAAAAACAGCACTTACTGCCACGAAAAACATTTTCAGTAATGGTCTCTCTCAAGGAGAAACTGCAGGCAAGAGTTAAGGATGCCTTCTTTGGTGGAAAACTTAGGGCACTTATTAGCACATTAAACAGCACTTCTTTAACAAGCTGAAAAGAGACTTTGTTGTGTTCTTGGAGACAGCAGTCAGGTACTTAAAGCAGTAGTTTGATTTTACTGAAACCAACTACTTGTAGGGTTACCACCTGTCCCACTTTGCGAGGGACAGTCCCTCTTTTGGCAGTTGTATCCTGCAAAAAAACTGAAAAAATGGCAAATGTCCTGAGATTTTAGGACAAAAATATTTCCTACATTTTCTTTAATACTTGCATAAAACAGTTATTTTGTATCTGAAACACCTAAATGTTATAAGGAACAGAATAAGCAATTCAAATGCTACAAGAATAAGCTTTTATTTTGGAAAAAAAGTGAAGTTGTGTCCTTTGTACTGGCCATGGGTATGTTTTGCCCTGCAAAAGCTGATGTTTCTACAAAAAATGTCCCACTTTGGGCATTTAAAAAGGTGACAACCCTAACTACTTGTTTACACTGTTGTTTTTAACTAAGCCCTTCACTTTTAGTGACTTACTCAGTGTGACAACTGCCCTGAGTTTGCAGGACATAGATAAAGGCCATCTTTTCCAGGACTATTTAGCAATCAAGCCCTTTCTCCAAGAATTACGTACCACAAGCTTACCACCAGAAGAAAAGTGGCTGAAGCTTTTCAAAGAAGGGCCTGAGCTGACTGCACTATAATTGCTAGGGTATTAGCTATACTAACATCAAATGCATTTGCGGAGAGAGTTTTTTCTTTGCTGAAAAATAAATGGACAGATGTGCAAAACCGATGTAGTGTGAACTGGTTAAAAGCTGAACTAATGATGACTATAAATTACCGGATGAAATGTAGTGACTTTTATTCAAATATTATATCAAACCAGGCCCTTCTTCAGGCCATAAATTCAAATGTAAAGTGCAAATTTAGAAAGAAGTGATTTAGTCTAGTTTTCCTGTAGTGTGCATTATGTACTTTTGTGTTTTTATTTTTTGCTTTAGCTTTAAGTTGCAATAAAAATACTTTTGATTATATATGTTTAAAAAAAATTAGTGTGCTTGTATGCAGTATGTAGACTTTTTCGTTTTCTTTCAGAATAATCATGGTTAGTCTGACATGTTTATTTAAAAAAGGTAACAAAAATTCTACATAAGTGGCTGTTTAATCTGAGTAGTGTGTTTTTTTCTTTAAAGTTTACTTACTGTTACAAGTGTGTAATGCGTGTTTTTGCAGTAATGCTTCACTTGCTTCATCATTTAAATGGGTTGGAAGATTTCAATATGCTGTAATAACGTCATACTTTTGTACCCATAACTGCATCTCCTTCAACACCTCAGTGATGATGTCATGGTGGTGGTGGGTGGCCAGTGTCATATTGGCCACACCCCCATGTCCCACTTTTGCCCGCTTAAAAGATGGCAACCCTTTTTTTGACAATGTTCCTCTACTATACCTCTATCCTAATACTCTTCTCCCTAGCCACCATCCTAACTTCTTATCACCCAATAAATACAGCCTACACCTCCCCACTATCCCATATCCGCCTACAATCTATATCAAAACCGGACACTTCATCATAGCACCAAATATATTCAATTTCACTACTATCACTTTCTTCTCATACAAGTATGTACAACAATTCACCATAGCCAAACTGCTCCAAAAATATATAGCACAAACAATCAAGCGACCAAATCAACTACCTCATTTAAGAAACAGCCTAAAATTGAATGGAGATATCCATCCAAACCCTGGCGCCACACTTAACCAGTCAACTCCAAACATTTGTCTCCTCCCACATATATACATTACTAATAGACTTACTAACAGAAAATCTGACCTCTTATTTCTAAACATAAATCTTAGAAGTTCGCCAAATAAAATTCATGATTTCCATCCTTCTCTCACACTTTACTCCCCTGACATAGCAGTACTACCTGAAACTTAGCTAAAACTCCACATAAACAATAACAAAATATTAATACAAGGCTAGAATATCCACAGACTAAACAAGTGGGGCGGGGGCATCGCCATACTCTATAAGAACTCACTTAAACTCAAATGCCTAGATCTTACCCCTCCTAAATTCAATAACACTGAACTACTATGTGGCAAATGAGAAATTAACCCCCAAAAAACACATAGCCTACATCCCCTTGATAATAAGCCCACCATAGTTGAAGATCTCCTTCACTGGTCATATTTTACACATCCCCAGGAAACCATAATAGTGGATGACTTTAATACTGATTGGCAAACCTGTACCTTAGACAAGCCAATAAATGTCATTAATTTTCATGGGTTCACTCAGCTTATGCAAACCCCAACTAGAATAAAAAAAAGACCAACAGACAGTCAATACTTGACTGGATTCTAACAAATAAAACCTCACCTGCCTATTAGTCAGGCTGCCCCCAGATACCATAAGTGACCATCTACCAACATTCCTGCTGAGATAAAATCTGCACACTGTCAAAAATACTGCATATAAACTAACTCATAACAGGAAACATTTCTCAGCTCAAACTTTTCTAGCCACCCTCCCACATTGTGACTGGCCCCCCTCTAACATCTCTCTCTCCAGATGATGCCCTAGCCTACTTCAGCAAAAGATTCCTAGACATACTAAACAGTCAAGCTCCTCCCAGAACAATTAAAGTTAAGTCAAACCTTGGTTCTTGGCTCACATCAGATACCAGGCAGTCACTAACAAAAAGAGAGAAAGCTTGGTGTCATTACCATTCTAATAAAAAACAAACCACCCTACTTAACTACCAGCAACTAACACAGCAAAAAAAACACAGGTTAAGCATGACAAAAAATCATACTATCTAACTAATCGACAAAAATACCAAAATAATCCTAAAAAATTCTGGGCTACTGTAAAACTAATGCAACCTGGCCAAGCATCAACCCCAGCTCCCTCCACTACAAACACTAAGGATAATATAGCCACTCAGTTTAATAACTACTTTATTAACTCCATTCTATCTTTAACCAAACACAACTCCAACATCCCTCTAACTATTCCCACCATTGCAAAAGAAACAAGCAATGCTTTCTCCTTCCAACCAGTACAAATCAACTTAATAAAAAAATTACTAAACAAACTCAAACCCGTTTGCCTCGCTGCTGATAAGCTACCATCTGAATATCTCAAAACAGCTGCTGACTCTATCTCTTACCCAGACTCCATACTAATCAATCGCTCTATAACAGAACATTAGTAATCTCTTTCAGCTTTTCCCAGTTAGGGGTCGCCACAGCGGAATTCCGGTCCACTAATGATTGCCAGTGGATTTTTACAGTGCAGAGTTGCCAGTCCAACACCCAACCTTCAAGGAAGGCACACTCATTCATGCACGCACCTACCTGCATGGACGTGCAGACTCCACACAGAAGGTGCTCCAGCCGAGAATTGAACGGGAGAACCTCTTGCTGTGAGGTGACAACGCTAACTGCTGCACCACCGCGGCCTGCTCTATAACAGAACATTATGCTCCTAAAATATGGAAAATATCATATATCATACCATTACATAAAAGTGGCACCTCTACTGAGTTCACAAACTACAGATCTATTGCTATTTTATCTTCCCTATCAAAAATATTGGAGATATGCTGATGACTCCACACTCATTTGTGAAGGGCACTCACTCCCACAACTCCAACATATCACACAGGAGTCATTTTTAGCTGTTGAATCCTGGCACTCTAACTCTCAACTAATACCAAACCCCAACAAAATTAAGCTAATGCTCTTTTCAAATAACAAAACATTAGATGCTTTGTCTTCCTTCCAAATATATTCTGCCAACAACACATCTACAGCCCCAGTCTCACATACTAAACTACTTGGGGTTACAATTGATAATTTGAAATTTGATAAACATCTGTCTCTAACCATTAAAAGAGTTCATATAAAACTTAGTTCCCTATATAGAATCAAACCTTTTCTCAACAACTCTACAAGACAAGCCATTGCCAGCGCACTTACTTTCCACCCTACTGTATGCTTCTCCTATGCTCACCAACTTAAGAAAAAATGACCTAGCAAAACTAGAGACCTGTTATAATAAAACTGCCAGATTTGCCACTAACACCTCGTACAAATCCCACCATTGCACTGCTCTACACCAACTAAACTGGCTAGAGCTACCCAACCTCTTAACATATAACCAACTCACAACAGCTCATGGCATTATCTATAGACATGACAAATGTCCAGCCCTCCAAAACCTGTTACTGCCTCTAACTAATAAAAGGCACTTGCAATCCTTGGATAAACATCAACTACAAGTCACTAAAACTAACAACAAATCTGGTGACTCCTTATACTCTAATCAGATCACCAAACTTTGGAATTCAATTCCCCAGGACATCGTAACTAACCCCAATCTCTCTCAATTCAAGATACTTCTCAAGGATCACCTAATCAAGTCTTGGCTTTGCTCTTGTGTATCACATGGCTGATCCTCCCCCTCCTATATTTTTCACTAATCCTCCTCTTTTTCCTTTTACCCTACTAATCATTAGTTTTACTTCATAGGTACTACCCTAGAATCTCATCCCCTCCCTATATTCTATCTAACCTATTCTAATCTCATTCTATAATCTTTTCCATCTACTGCCTCCCTTGTTCTCCTCTTCCCTAGGCCTTTCATAGATCTCTGCACTCTCTTCATTTCAGCCAGAGTCTTCATACACTTTTCATGTAAATCCTTTATTGATTATGTATCTTTAACACTACTATCATTAGATATGGCATTAGGATTTAACTTTATACCAAATATGCCTATGTTTACCTTCTGTAATGTCTGTTGTTCTATGTATGGAGCTTTTCTCCCCGGGCCTCTGCTGAAAATTAACTTTTGTCCAGTCAGATTACCCCTGTCAACAAATGTATACAAAATAAATAAATAAATGTAGTTTTAGTCCATGGCTCTGGCACCAGTTGTTTTTTCTGTGTCAGCCCTTACTGGAGAACATTTGTGTCAGTGGGGGACTCAATAACGGCTCCTAATTTGCAATCATCTACAAATTTAGTCATACAGAGGCCACTGACATTGGCCTTGACTTCAGAGAAGTAAATGCCAAAAAAGTGCAGTCCCAGAATGGATCCCTGAGGGACCCCACTTATGACTGGCCTCTTTGTTTAGGTGGACTCTCCAATTCTAACTTCCTAGGTTCTGTCTGTGATCTGTGAGCCAGCTGGTTATCCACTGGGTGACAAACGGGTTTGTACCTAACCTCTTAAGTTTGTCAACAATACCCAAGTGGGGGACTGTGTCAAATGCCTTGGCCAGGTCAGGGTGGGCAGTGTGAACCATTTTGCCCACATCCATTGGTTTGGTGACCTGAAAGAAGTCCACCGCGCTGAGTAGGCATGACCTGCCTTTGATGAAACCAAATTCGGTTGGGTCCAGTGTCTGGAGGTTTCCAATGTCATTGTTGAACATTTCCATGATAATTCTTTCAATGGCTTTGCATATGAGAAGTTGGTTAGCATGCACAACTGTCTAAATTCTTGTTAGTTCCCATCACTTATTTGTGAATTTTATGTTATGCCTCTGCTTTTTAATCCACCTTTGCTAAAGACTCTGGTAAATCTGATGGGACCTTATGTGAATCAACTGTTCAAAATAAAAGAAATGGGGGCATTAAACTCCCTCAATAGAGGAACAAGTATTAGCTACTGCTTTGGTCACACATTTACGTTGTAAGCTGAACAACAAAGTGTGTAGTGTCAGCTTCTCCCACCTAGCATCACTACAAATTACATCTACTTTGTGTTTATTTGTTTGATATTTAAGTAGAGTACACTACAGTAATGCAATAATAAAAATGCAGTGAATACTCCAGATCAGTTTTCTACTAAGACCACAGAAACACACGTCACTTTGATTTGTCACGTTCTTTAAAGTGCTATGAAAACGTAAATGCATTCACTATTAATGCTTGTATTGCTTTTTGGCAACTAATGCACATGTTTTTAACTTCCGTATAGTAGATATACTGAACTGTTGGGACATTTAAACTGAATTAATTCCTCCATCTGAAACACTGTTTGACACAGTTCTGTGCACAACTCTGCATGATACCCCTTTTCCACTGTTCATATACTTCAGAAATGACAACTACATCCTGTGTTCAGCAGCTGTACCTCTATGTTAATATTATTCTGAAACCATATTCTCTGAAGTTCTCACAGAACAGACAGCATCTGGGAGAACCACAAAATGCACAGTGCTTAGCGACAGCTTCCTCTGCCCTGCAGACACCTTGAAATAATTTATATTTATTACCGACAACAACTAGATGTGTTATCAGTATACCAGGCCTGATCGCTTACCAGTACCTACCGACAACGACTAGATGTGTTATCAGTATACCAGGCCTGATCGCTTACCAGTACCTATAGTCCAGCTCATTAATAAGCCAAGGAAATAACACATCTCTCGGAGCAATCCCACGGTTTTCCTGGCTGTTAATGACTTTTAAATGTTTCTGTCCTGGCCTTTTCTTATTTGCACTCGTATAAAATTTTATCCACTTGATAGCATCCTCAAATCAAACTTTTCTTACAACTTCTCAGATTGATATATTCTCTAATTTGGTGTCAACAGCCAGTGTGAGATCAATCAACATTTAAGATACATATTTTTGTGCCAACCATGCAGGCAAACGGGATCATCTCCATTAGTTTTTATAAGGGCATACTGTCCCCAAAGTTATAGCAGTCTTAGCAACAAACACAAAGCCCCATACAAAAACATATACTTACATACTGTTTGTAAAAGTGTACACTTGTAAGACAGAGTGTATGCACATATATGTGCATGTGAGTATGTTTGTTTGCCTGTCCACACGCGCACAAGATTACAAGTAGAATTCAGCAATGTTTACTTAATCTAAAAGAAAAACTTTACTAGAAAAAGATTTAAAAAAGCTTGTATAGTACAATAAGTATTTTTTTTTTGCGGGGATGAAAGGGTTGTCGCTTACTGTCCCCCATGCAACTGTCTGCCTTAAATAAATTCCAAAACAGCTGCAACTTGGAGAAAATAGCATTCGGCTGTGGTCTTGTGAAACCATCCGTTTGTGAGGAGACGTAAAATTAAACTCACACTGCTGACCTCTGCTTCACTGACCCGTCTGATTACCACTCCATGTAAAACTACACCATGAGCATTTCTATGCAATGAAACATTAAGAAATGCACACACGTACTCCACCTCACATCCATCCTCTGCACCTTAAAACAAATGCAGCTACATAAAAAACACGCACACACGCTGAAGAATCTTGTGCCATATACATCACACGAGATTCACACAAGCAGTCCTCATAAGTGAAAACACACATAGATCTATTTACCTACACACATTCATGAGTGCATGTAGATGGTCTGCCTGTCTCAGGCCTTCTTTAACTCAAACCATTCATCTCTTAGCTGGACGTCCTCACTTTCGCTTGTCTTCTTCCTGTCTCTGCCAAATCCGCTTCACCAAATTGTCATCCACTTTACTGCACATGTGACCGAATTACTGTAATCTGTTCTCCTTGACCTGCTCTTTAACAGGGGCTACCTTGACTTCATAATATATCCTCATTTTTTCACCTGTCCCACACTGCACATTCTACTGCCCATCTCAAGTACTCTGTCTCGACCATCTCAAGCTTTCTTAACTGCCCTGCCTTCACTGCCCAGGTTTCTGTGTCATACAGAGGCAGTGATCACAACACTGCTTTGTACGCCTTACTTTTCAACTTCTTTGGCATTCTTCTGTCATGGACTAATGTGGAGTTGCCAGTGGGGACTAACCAGAAGCTTGTGCAATTATAGAAATAATTAGTTTAGTTAGTCAAAGTAAACACTAAAGCCGGAAACAAAAGTTAAAGTGGAAGGGTTCCTTTCTGACAAGTTGTGTCTGAACAGAAGAACTAGGCAGGATGTCCTCTTTCCCCACTGTTATTTGCTTTATATTTAAAGCCACTGGCAAAGAAAATATAGGACTCATAAATTCAAGGATATAACTGGTATGGTAATCAAACAAAGTTGGCTTTATTTGCAGACTATATTATTTTATATCAGATAAAACCAGAAAAAGACATCTCAATGTTTTGGAAATTTTCAAGAGAGTTTCAAGTCTTTTTGGGATATAAAATTAATGAAGATAAAACAAAAGCTATTAACTGTTAACTATATACCTACATGTGAATTGGTTCGGCAATACCCATATTTTGGGGGGACATGATAAAATGAAGTATTTAGGAGTATGAATTAAAATGATTCTCTTATGGCAGCTAATGATATCTGCAAAGAGACTTAAAAAAGATAACACAAAAACCGAGAATCTAGAAGCTCTTGTTTATGGATATGGATAACAAAATACAAACAGTGAAAATGTTTTAGTCCTTTTAGTTTTATATGTATATTTTTATCAGCCAGAAAAGTAGTGGATAGTACTTAATAAAGAGTTGAAGGACACTAATCTGGGAGGGGGAAGAGCAAGGGTTAAGTTTAATAAGTTGATCCCTCCAATAGAACAAGTTGATTTAGGATTACCTGATTTGAATGGAAACTTTAGAGCTACGCAGTTAAGGCGCATATACATAACACAAGCAGAAAGCTACAATTAAATGTAAAAAGGGATAATGACAAAGCAGGGGTAAATTCAAGAATCAAGGAGAGTGGCTTTTTTGATGCAGATCCTCAAGGAAAAGGACAACAGCCAGGCAGAATATTATATTCATTAGGTAGCAGAAAGTATTCTAAGACCTAAGCCACCACAGGAATGGAGAGTCTGCTGGCAGGAATAACTGCAATTAGGGGTAGAGAGAACAGGCAAGCGGGGCCTGGAATTTACTGGAGAAAACTGGCTAAAGAGCCAAGGTATTGTGAGCAAATAATTAGACAGGGAAAAGTAACAGAATGGGAAGACGTTAAGAAGACATTTAGACTGCAGGGAGAGATTGGCTTTCCTATCAAGGATTGATATGTGAGCCCAGGAAAAGAGAAGGGGATAGAGGAATCCTACGTGAAAGACCTGCTCTGCTGTTAAAAAAGGGACAATGGGTAAGGCATATAAACTATTGCACAATAACTATAAGAATTAATCAGAAGAGGCTGGAAAAGATTGGGAAGGGAGATTGGATAAGCATCCCACAAGGAAACATTAGAAGGATATATGTATGGCTCCCAAATATGCAACAAAGTCTAGAAGATTTATGAATTTGTTTGGAAGTGTTTACATAGGTATGTTTATACCCCAAGTAAACTCCAAGGATTTTTTTTCTTTAGGTAGATGGCAAATGTTGGAGGTATGACAGGGAATAAAAAAGGTAACTGGGAACATATTTTTGGGAGTGCAATGAGTTCGTAGACTATGAACATTCCCTACAAAGTACTCTCCCAGACATATTAGGTGAACATATGGGTGTAACTAAGGAAAGGATTTTTTGAGTTTGGATACAGGATCTGAATAGCCTAGATATAGTGAGGTCTTGTCAAGTTTAATTCTGGTGGCTGCCAAAAAAGCAACTATTAGAAAATGGGAATCAAAGTCTAAACCAATTGTATTTGAAGTACACAGTAACAAGGATAAAAGAATGGAAGTGAAAACTTTAGAAAACTGATGGAGCAAATTACAAAGGAAAATGGAAAGGAAATTGTGGGAACACTGCATGCAGTACAATGTTTTGGAGGAGGATTAAGGTTTAAGGAAAGTCAGGAATTGATCAATTTATGCAATGTTGAATGGATGGTAAAAATACAAAAAATATATATGATGTATAATGTTTGCAACTGGGAATTTAACACCACTCATTTTCTTTTAAACAAATGTATTTCTGTGTATGTTTTAAGTGATAATTCAATAAAAGTGTTAAAAAAGTAGATACTAAATCCATGTCTGTCCCTGCTATGAAAACACTAACCTGGAAGGTTGACTTGGAGTCTTACTTGGTGACTTTTGAGGACAATGCCACCACAGAAAAGTAGACTGGTCAAAAATCTTCTTATCCCAGCTGACGGGAGAGGCAAAAACTTAAGAATCAGCTTTTCGTTAGGGTTGGTATAACCCCAGTAGTACAAACAGTAGCACTTTATAACTGGATATATAATACTGATAAACCAGTAAGCAAACAGATGCATGGTTTAGAGCATACTTTAAAGCTCTGGTTTGAATCTGGCAGCAGCCATAAACTAAAATGTTAGAAATTGTCAGCAGTATACAGGTTTCAAAGACTTTGCCTTATAATAATAATAAAAAGCAATGCAAAACAATCCCAACAACTCCAACATGTTATTAACTTCAGCAAAAACCCTTATTAGTTAACATACAATGCTTAAAATTGATTTGTCTAAGACAACACTGCTGTAAGAAATGTTATCATCCTCAGACAGACAAAAGAAGCAAGGAATGTGTTAACTCTATTGCAAATGTGGAATGAATGATCACATTGCTAAGTTCTGTACTGCTAGTACTGAAGAAATACTGGCACCACGAAGAAATGTAAAAACAAAAACGCATGCTTAAAATGAAGTTGTACCTTTTATTTTATTTATTTATTTATTTTACATTTGTTGACCGGGCTAGTCCAACTGGATACATGTCCATTTTCAGTACAGGACCGGGGAGATAAGCTCCAGTTACACTATTAACTCAAAAGAGATATAAAAAAAATGAAATACATTGTCAATAGAGATTAAACATCACGATCTTCAGTACAAGGTTTACAAAAATCAATGCAGTATTACAAGAAACATATTTACATAGGAGAGGTTTGACAATTATATAGAAGATTAGGAACAAGAACAGATTCAAACTAATGATTAAGGTTGTTTTTTAAAAGTAAATGCTCAAAGTAACAAAAACAACATGAAGTTAGTATATATACAAAGTGGAAACATATGTGGTCTCAGCAAGCTGATTATTACAGAAATATGTATTCTGTGGTAGTTACCTGAAGAGGCGAGATTAGATATCAAAGTAAGGAGGCTTACTACCAAAATGTAAGGGTGTTAGGAGGAAGGAAAGGCAGTAAGGATAAATTAGGGGTGGGGGGCGATGTTAGTCTGGATTAGTACATGGGCATAGCCACTGAGATTTAAGAAGTATTTTTAGTTGCTTTTTGAAGAGTGGTAATGATGTAAGATATGTTAATTTGCTGGGAAGCCTATTCCAGGTTTTCCCCACAGAATTGGAGAAAAGAGAATCACCTGCTTTGCTGTAAGATTTTTGAATGGATACTAGTAATTTATCTGCTAAGCGAAGGGTAGTAAGATTTTTGTAGGGGGTGATGAAGCTACATAGAATAGGAGTATTAACTGGATGATACAAAGTCTTATAGGTGATAATAAGTTGTTGAGATTGTAGCTGATTTTGCAGTTCTATCCATCCTAGCTGTTTAAGATTTTGGTAATGGTGAGTTCGAAATGGGGAGCCAGTGGCAAATCTGGCAATGTTGTTATAGGAGGTTGCCAATTTATTGAGGTTGCTTTTGGAGAGATTAGTAAAGATGGGGGAGGCATAGAGGAGTGTAGAGATCAGATGGGTATGGGCAATGGTAGTTCTAGCTTCTGGAGTAAGGAAAGGTTTTATCCTGTAAAGGGTACCAAGTTTTCTGTTTACAGTTTTAATAGTCGAGTTAATATTGGAGTCAAAGTTCAGGTTGTCGTCAATTAATACACCTAAGAGTTTGCTGGTTGAGTCAGGTGCTATGACTGTACCATTGTTAGATGTAACCGTGAGGTCTATTGGGGAGAATTTTAGTGTTGGAGTAAATAATAACAATTTTTTTGGCATTTAGGAGGAGACACCGTTGAAGGAACCAGTTTTCTACTAGGTTAAATACAGTTTGAGTTATGGATTGGAGTTCAGATGGAGATGAGGCAGCACAGACTAGAGTGGAGTCATCTGCATACTGTATGCAGGTAGTCTGAGGAAGATTTATATTTAGATCATTAATAAAAATGGAAAAAAGAAGCGGTCCCATGATAGAGCCTTGAGGGACACCAAGGGTAATAGGGAGAGGTGTGGATAGGTGATTGTCCCAAAGGACAGCTTGATGTCTATTTTCTAAGTAGGAGTTGAACCATTTTAGTGCCTGTGTGTCAAGAGAGAGTAATTTGAGTATGTTTAGAAGTGTCTGATGATTAACCATATCGAAGGCTTTAGAGAGGTCAATAAAAAGTGCAGAGGAAAGCATGCTGTTATTACGATGTTTGTTAATGCAATCAGAGAAGGATAAGAGAGCAGTGGTGGTACTATGGCATGGCCTAAAACCATGCTGGCAGTCAGCTAGTAGGTCATTTTGGAGAAGGTGATCTAGTAGTTGCTGGTGGATGCATTTTTCCATAATTTTAGCTAAAGGAGAGAGTAAGGCTATGGGGCGAAAGTTAGAGAGTTCAGTTGAGTTACCACCGTTGTGAAGTGGGATAATGTGAGAGATTTTCCAGAGAGATGGAATGGTACCTTCAGTAATGGTTCTATTAATTAGGATGGAAATGGGATAGGCAAGTACTTTTGCTGCATTCTGCAGGTATTCATCTGGTAGGAGATCAGCTGCAGGGGTACATGGTTTAAGTTTGTGGAGTAAGGTATGGATACTGGATGTAGGAACTGGTTTTAAATGAAAGGTGGGAGGTATTCTAGGTGACGAGGATAGGAGATTTGAGCTAACAGTAGGTAAGGAGTTTGCTAGTGATTGAACAGTTTCAGTAAAAAAGGTATTGAAAGCATCAGCAATCTGGCTGGGACTGTTAAGGGAGAGACCTGATGGGGTTGGTGTCTTGGAATGGCCTGGGTATAGAAGTCTATTTATACCTAACCAGAAAGTTTGTGTTTTTTGTTGATGTTTTTCTTGTAGTTTAAAGTAGAAGTTTTTTTTTATCAAGAAATATTGATCTTTTAGTGGCATTTCTCAGCTCTTTAAATTTTTGATGATCTATTGGGTTTTTAGAGTTTCTCCATTTAGACCAGATTTTATTTCTCAATAAGATTTTCTGCCTAGTGTCTTTAGTGAGCCATGGAGCAGCTTTACTTCTAGTTTTTATAGAGCGAGTAGGAGCATGGTATTCCAGGATTTGTAAAAAGTTTGTGTTAAAATAGATTACTGCTTGCTCAAGAGGGAGTAGTTTTAAGGGTGACCAGTCACAGGCTTGAAGCTCAGCTGGATTGAATCTTTTTTGTTCCAGGCAATTTTAAAGAGAGTCTGGTTGGGAATAACGTTTTTTTGTCCGATTATGTAAGTAAGGGAGTGGTCACTAATATCATCAGGAAGGGTACCTGCTTTATAAGAGAGAGTATGGATGTTTGCTAAGATCCAGCCTAAGATACTTTCTTTGCTACTGGGTTTATGGATTCTGATTGGACTGATAATTATTTGGGAGAATCCAAAAAGGTTGATATGGGTTGTAGGTTTGGGTGGGATACAGCTATTCCAATCTATATTAAGATCACCAAGTAGAATGGATTCTTGTGGGAAGGATGTAGAAAGCCAGGAAATTATCTTTTCTAGGATGTTAATGTTATTGCCTGGAGGTAGGTAGGAGCATATAATGTACAAAGCTTTACTAGCATTGATATGTAGTTTAGAGATGAGGATTTCAGCACTACTATCAAAATGTAGTTTTACATCTAAAGCAGTGACGTGTAACTTAGATTTGTATAAAATTGCTACCCCTCCACCCTTTTTGGTTGCACGGTCTAATCTTAAGATGTTATAGTCAGGTGGAATAATTTCATTGCCCTTTGTTACTGGTTTGAGCCAAGTCTCTGTTAAACATAGGATATCAAATGAATGAATGACTAGCAGGGCATGTAGTTGGCTAATTTTATTGTTTAAGCTCTGTATATTGAGATGTGCTATGAGCAGAAAGTTATGGGTGCTAGTGGGGGTGAATGGGGTGTTTGCTTGAGGTCGGTAGGGGTTTATTGGGGTATTATTGATTGGTCTAGGGTTAGGGTGAATGTCACCATGGAGTAGAGGATGTTGTTTCAGAATATGTGTAAACCTCATGAGTTTACAGAAAATATTTTGTGACTTCCTAGCTTGTGGGTAAGTAATATGGGCAACCCTGTGAAACTTTGGTAAGAGGTATGTGGAGGTGGCTGTTATGTTAGAATGGCATTGGAAGTGTAATTGACTTAGCAGTAATGTCTGCTTTAAGGGATGGTGGGACTCAGTATAGTGTAGGTTTTCATATAAGGTAAGAATATAGGGTACATATAGAATAGGTAGTAGGAGAAGTAAAAGAGATAGGTAAATACGTTTTGGTTTGAAAATTAAAGGCATACTAGCAGTGAAGGATATAATAAAGTTTCAATGATGTAGGGCCTAATAATGAGTTTGTTTGGAATGAGATAGTATTTCAGGGGTAGTAGAATGGCAAGCAGTATGAAAAGTGGATGTGTACGATTTAAATATGTAAAGTGAGTACTGAAGTGCTAATGATCAATAAAGGGAAGGGGTGTGGTTTGTTAAGTATAAATGTAGGAGCACTGGGGGTGGGTGAGATTTGGGGGTAGGGTAGGGGAGCGGAGTGAGCCCGCAGGGCGAACGGAGCGGGTAGAGCAGAAGGAGGAAGATTCTGCAGAGACAATCTGTGTATAGCAGATTTCCTGAGGCACTCTTGGTATTTCAGGTGAGTAGGGTGTGATAATGCAACTATTTGGTAGTTGAGGATAGAGTGAAAAAAATGACAGAAGTATAGCTGGATAGAGAGGAGGAAAAGCCCTGAAGAATAGTGTAGTACAGCAGGAAGATCGGAAAGTAGTCAGAGATAAAGTATGGGAAAAGTGGGGTAAAGGATGTAGCACAAGCCTAAGGTTAGACTACCACCTAGTGGACAAAGAATAGGGTACAGCAATAGGTAGCTGTGGCAGAGATAGCAGATAGAGATGGCTTAGACAGTAGTCAGTGAGGTGAAGGTCAGTATTTAAGGGGTAGGGAGAGGTATGGCTGCTGGATTCCTGGCTCGGTCACTAAAAAATATATACAACACTAGATAATTACAAAAAGTTTCAGCTTATCATTTAGGTCTAGGGAAGAACATACTTTCTTATTCACTTTGGAACCTGGAAAAATGTGCTAGGGCAGCAGGTTTCTCTACCTATACAGTTAGTTAGACAAGACTACAGCTAAAAATAATTAAATCTGCTTCATGCCACTGTGTTACAACCAGGCTAGCGAAGTGTACTGTTTTTTTTTCAGAAGGCAGGGAAGTTCAAATCATTCTAGCTTCTGGAAGCATGGTTACCCTTGTCAAGGGTCCTTGATGTGTAAGCATAACATTAGTAACACAAAAAAGTTGAGTTATTACACAGCCATGGTGACAGAAAAGAGTAACCACTTCCACAAGAGGTTTGGAGGTCACCTTAGGATGGACAAAAGCAAGGCTGGAGTACTAGCCAGATTTTACAGACCATGCAAAATGAAGGAGATAGAAAAATTCTGTTCTTCTTGCCCATAATGAGAAATATCTGTATCCCATCCTGAATTTAAAAGTCCACTCATTCCTATTCTGTTCTTCTTGTCCATAATGAGAAATATCTGTATCCCATCCTGGATTTAAAAGTCCACTCATTCCTATGCCTATTACAAAAGTGTCACTTGAACATATTACTATGGACATTCTGAGGTCACTGGTAAAAACTAGTCATAAAATAATATGCCAAATTTCCAAAAGCTGCCATTATACAAAGCTAACACTAAGGATATTAACAGGAACTTGCACTGTTATTTTCCAGAATGAATATCCCTAAAATATACTAAGGTACCGCCTTTATACCAAGGGTACTGCATCAGTTATGCAACTGTTTTAAAGTGATTTGCCTGCATTCACCACTACTTAGAGACATTCAGTGAATTAACTGATTTGCATCTTCCTAGCTATCTCTACTTACGTCTTTGCACTGAGTTTTAGTAAAAAAACTTTATTATTTCAAACCACGGGCCAAATACATTCATGTTGTCATGACGTCACCTTGAGGATATGAGACATCACACATGCACCACACTTCCTCCATTAAAGTCATGGATGCACCTCACATTTTTCCTAGTCTGATGCCACTGTGATGAAAGAACACAGTTTGTAGTCTATGGCATCGGGCTGTGGAAAAGAGGAGTTTTCAAGTCCTTTTTTTTTAAAAACAACCTGTTGAACTTACGTCGATGGAGAGAAACACTTGTTTGGTAGTTTCAGTACTAAACATTGTGGTGCACAAGTTAAGCTTTTTCATTGGCAAATCACCTTAAAATTAATCAGTCAACCTTCCACAAAATGAAGGATTATTTAAGAGGTTTAATAAAACACTGTCATCTATGCTTATGGAAATTACTGATGCAGACAGTAAATACTGGGAGTAGGGATTACAGAATTATTCTGCAGTCAACAAGGTGCCACAAATTTCAACTGCCACCCAAGCGTTGTATTACGAAGAAGTCAGCAGGATAATAACCACATCGAACATAAAAGTGTACTGAATTTATTAGAAAAACGTAAGCGCTTTCACGGTACACAAACTGCTTCATCAGACATAAACATGGTACAGTCTACCCTAAAAACATGAGTTTAGAATTTTATAATACATTTATTTTATTATATTATATTTTATTTTATTCTACGAGATTTTAACACTGGTTTTAAAGGAACTACTTCATTTAAACCTCGTCCCCTATGAGCACCCAGTCTCAAAATCCATTTTGTTTCTATGGATTCAGTATTATTGTAAATATCTCCTAATCTATCATCAATATTAATCACCTGTAATACTTGAAATCTAAATGAATGTCCCTCAGGTATTACAGGTGATTAATAGACTCTACCATGTTTATGCATTTATGATAGCTCCTAGTTCTGAGTATATATATATTTTTAATATTTTAATATGTGTTATGTTGGGTGCGCGTGAGTGCATTCATCTTTAAAGAGTTGATTAATTAAATGAGTAAATTGATTGATTGTTTAATGTATGCAAAGCTTTTTATATAAATTGGATTGTGGTTTTTATACAGTTATACGTCTGATGAAGCGGTTTGTGTACCGTGAAAGCGCTTACGTTTTTCTAATAAATTCAGTACACTTTTATGTTCGATGTGGTTATTATCCTGCTGACTTCTTCGTAATACAACGCTTGGGTGTTTGTTGTATTCTCCGTTTGACTGCCTGTTGGGATTGTTTGTTATTCGTTTGAACAAATTTCAACTGGGTTTACCCCCATTTAAATTTTTGTGCAACATGCATTGGAAGGATTGCCTAATACTGCTAAGGAAAACTGGGATTAAGGGAAGACACAATGTAAAAACTTTATACAGCATTACTTTAATTTGTAGGCTACAATAAAGCTACTTATGCCTACAGTAAAACAGCATATGCAGACAGCCAATTAAATGCAACAAAAGGTTTATTATAAAAATAGTAAAAAAATAAAAAGTGTGGTGACTGGAGAATAAAAAACTCACTTTTATTACCAATAAAATAGAATAAATCAATAATTTAGGTAAGCGCTTTTGAGGTAACCCTGTTCTTCAGACCTTAATAAAAACTTCTACAAACATACTGTTTAAATACAAGTGACAACCAATAAAAACACATAATCAAAATTAATGTGGCAAGCCTCTTTTTCTTAAAAGAGGTTTTAAAGAGACAGCGCTGTTCAGGCCAGGTGAAACATAAGCCTTAAAATCAACAATCCATCTCAGCTCTATATATTCAGTTTAATTACGTAGATCTCCTTCTCTTAAGCTCTCATTAATTTTCTGTAAAACCAAGAATTTAACGTTATGCTGTGTACCATAGTCTGATACATGTTTAGCCATTGCCTATGTAGATTTATTATTACGTATGTCATTCAGATGTTCCTTGACCCTCTCCTTCAACATACGATTCGTTTTGCCTATATAAAATGCACTGCATGAATTCCAGGTGGCTAGATAGACTATGTTCTTAGTACAACAGTCTGCATAGAAAGAAAATTCTACTGGTTTCAAGTGTATCGGATGCATAACCATGCAGGTTGACCACATGTTACAACAGATTTTGCGAGCCCTACATTCATATGTTCCTTTACGCTGTGAAATAAACCTTTCACTAGATCTGTTGTGCTTGTAACATAGTCGTTGCTTCAAGTTCTTACTATTTTTAAAACTGAAGCTAGGAGTGGACCCTTCAACTCTACTAATATGAGGGTCTGTGAGTAAAATAGGCCAGTTCTTTTTGACTATCTCACAGGTCCTGTTAACATCACTGGAAAAAGTTAAACACAGCCTATTCACCACCTCAGCACATTTTCTCCCTTCATCATGTACATTTGCAGGGAGTTCTTCAAAAAAATAGGGTTTAGTCATATTGCTATCAAGAGAGCTCATTTCTTTCATAGCCTTATCAATCTCATAGGCTTTGTAGCCCCTATTCATAAGATCTACACGCAAACCAGCTAATGCCTCTACAAAGTCTCCCCCATCAGTATACAGTCTCTTACAACGCAATACTAGATTTTTGACTATGTTCCTAGTTATGTGTCTGGGGTGCATGCAAGAACAATGAAGAATATTATTCTTCCTACAGCTTTTTCAATGTAACCTAGTTGAAATGCTGCCAAACATGTTTTGTTCACACTTTCCTTTTCTTCCCATTACTGACCACACATGATGTACTGTGGCAGTGGCAACACTTGCACAGTAACAGAGACATCACTACCTTACTAGTTTTTCAGTTCCGTGATCTATGATCTCATTCACAGTTGCGCTACAAACAGCTGACAGATGCTCTTCCTTCCTTACACACACACACACATTATATATAAATTATGATGCACACTGGTCTGACAGTAAGGTCACAGCAGCACTGCTGTCATTTAAGAAAGATGGTAACACTGTCGGTTTACAGCACAGTTCTACACATAAAGACCAAGCAGATTAATTTGGAATGGCAAACTCAAGATAAAGCGCAGTATTAGTTGAGCAACCATGCCTTAGGTTTCTGCACTGTAATCATGTGGTCTGAGTAAAGTTGTAAGGGAGCATTTCACACATAATCAGAAGGCAAGGCAGACTATGGGCCTCTTTTAATCAAACCGAGAGCCACGTTAGCAACATCTTTAAATAAACCTCCCTGTCAAACAGAAAGTGACTGCACTCATCGACGTGACCTAGGCTTCCAAGTATGTGACCATATGAGCCTAGAATCTGCTTCAAATGCACATTTTTACCTTTACAACTTGAATTTATCACTATGTAACATCAATGCTGAAAACTATTTTATTCTTAAGCATTTGCCTTGATGGATAGCTGCTGTGCATTCCTGCCACAGCATTAAAACTAAACATTTAGGGAAATGTAATCTAGTAGAACAAGCATTTGACAGTTTACTATGGAAGACTTAATCATTCCCTAGAAACATTGTCTTGAGGGTACATATTCAGAAACACAAAAATGCACTCCGCACCCTTTCTGCTAATCTACTTCCTCCTACTTTTCTGATGTGTGTGTTCATGTCCTGTTTTGCACGCCTGTAGATATCTTTTTTCAAGCAATCATCCAAAACATTTATTAACTAAAAAATATTTTTAACCATGTTATCTTTAAAAGTTGTGCCTCTACACTTGTTTGCATTATCAGCAATACCAAACAATATGTGTAGCAAGGTATAAGCACGACATACCTGGGTATATTAAGCAATTTTGCTCAGACTGTTTATTTTGTAGATTCTGTAATTCCACTTTCAAATATAAGTTCTGAAAACCAAAAACATATAATGCATGCAACTGAGTTGCTCCATATAACAGAAGCTATGTCTGAAAACAGCTGTGTGTGCAAATTATTTAAATAAACGGTGCAAGGGCTGGGGCGGGTGTGCGTGTGTGACAGCAGTGGTCAGAGTTTTAACACTAGAAAATGTGACTACACCCCTGTACCAAACAATACCCACTAGATGAAAAGAAGGGAAGGGTTGGTCAGAATCTGTTCTACTACGGCCAGGAGATACAACAGTACGTTTCATGTCCCACCCAAAAACAGATGACAGTGTCCATCAAGAAATCCTTGATGTAGGTTTCAGTTCAGCATCAAGGGACCATCAATGAAGTACACAGGCTGGGATATAGTGCTGTGTGTCTATTGGGGCCGGAGAGAGCTGATCCCTTGACGCTTTACCCCCAAATGCAAGGTTTGGGGGGCACATAGTCATAAAATAAAATGTTTCTGGAACTGCGAAAAAAAAAGATGCTAGTTCCACATTTTTTAGCGGCACGTTAGTCGGTCTTACCGTACTGGTCCTTCTCGTCTGAAGTCATGGTACCAGTTAAAACGAGTGATTAGGGTACGGTGCAGTTGCCCCAAACGCTTCCCTCGTCCCGTTACTTCAGCAGTTAGTCCTGTTATAAATGCTGTAGTGAAGCAGCCGCCCAGCCTCGCGCTGCAAGTCAGACAAACACACAAAATTGAAGGAGAGGCGTGGCACATACCAAGCCGTCTTCGCCAATCAATAGCAGGATTTCCCTATTGAGTTCCAATCAATTACAGGAGAGCATAAACGGAGCCCGCCCTTTCTGTGGGCACTCGTTGTGAAGACGCATTCCTGTGTACCCGCTGGCATGCAAGTCCGTACTTGAAGCGTACCTCTCAACTGCTGGAGTTCTCAAAATGTTCAGCTATTTGCTTCATTTTTGGGTGTCTTATTAAAGTTTACGTTTAGAATTGAAATCTTTAATTAATTACATTCATGCCATTTAGACAGTACACGCTAACGCAAAACTTGTTATTCAAACAACTTTAAGTGTATAAAAGAATATTTAAGACATGTCATTGATTTAGGGCTTTTGTTCCACCATTAGTTTAGGTTTTCTCCAGATGTTCAGAGTATGACATGAATATACTTTATAACTCTCAACTGTACAGCTTTTCGCAGAATGTCCACATTTTTTCCTCATATTTTTAGGCTGTTATCAAAAAATGTACGGTTTTCTGACAAATCACTGGGATGATCTGTGGATTGCAGTCACTAAATAATAACATGCATTTAAGTTTCAGACTTCATATTCTTCAGAAAATGCACGCCAACACAAATCCTGTTATTCTAGCAACTCTGTATGTTTATAACAGCGGTATTTAGAATCTGTCCCTATTGTGAGGGCTTTGTTTCCCTATTATGTGAGGCTTTCTCCAGACATTTGCACTAAGAGATTGACAGGTTTTGATTGAATATGCTATGTATTTTATTGGGTACCTATAATTCTAGGCGAGGGGTGTTGCAAAGCAATACAAGGAAATACTCTACAGTTAAACTTTTTTAAAACTTGCTCCACTGTTATGAATGCAGCTGCCCCCCTTCCAATCACTGCATTGGTAAATTCAAGATTGAACCCAGGCATACTTACTATACTCTAATGTGTATTTTTTCTTTGTATCACTCAGAAACATTGTAGCTTTTTCAGACTTTATTATGTCTACAACTGTCCTACTAATGCCTCTGACAACCAGAGCTGGATCATGGTCAAATGGTGCTCAAGGCAGGGTAATGGATTGTTTCCCATCAGTCATTCCAGTACCCCATTACTTAGCTATTTCTTCCCACTTACCATAAACACTGCTCAAACTTGCCAGTGTGCATACTATTGTCTTTACTGCTATAATGACTACAGATATTTGAATTTACTGTAAAACTTTTATTTATTTGCCATTTGTTTACAGGGAAAGTCCGACTGGGCCAAAGAGAGACCCTTTTCAGTGGAGGCCTGAAGAGAAAAGCTCCATGTTACAAGATTTAAAGACAGAATAAACAAAAACATAAGGTGCATATATGTAATAATTATGGTTCTACTTCCGAATCTCGAATTACTGAAAACTCAAACTTCTTATGGTCGAGACCATATGATCAAGTTTTCTGAAACTCGAAATTGTGAAGTGTTAGAAAAAAAATTATTTTAGTTGAAAGTTTTTTGCAAGGGGGCAGATCTCCCTGCACCTTCCCTACTTAAATATACCATCTCCGTTATCGCACTATAGAGAGGAAACGGGAAATCTCCCATTCTGCGCTTCTGCATACAGTGCTGAATGGGGGATTTCACTTTTCCCCACTGTAGCGAGATCTCAGAGTTGGTATATTTAAGTAGGGGGTGGGGGGTGCAGGGGGGCTTGCAGAAACTATGTGTTTTACTTTTTTTTTATTTCACTTTGGAATTTCGAGTTTCTGAAAACTTGATCATATGTTCTCAACCATATGAAGTTCGAGTTTTCACTAATTTGAGATTCTGAAGTGGAGCCAATAATTACAGTTATAGTAAAACTTGTAAGAGGAAGGCAATACAGTACAGTAAAACAGTTACAGTAAGACATGAGAAGCAGGTAATAGTACAGTCTTTAAGATACAAAGGTATTATAGTCCAGTCTTAATGAAGCAGTACATTCTTTGTGATAATAAGGCAGTCTAGTACAGTCTTTTAATGTAGAGAGAGAGAGACAGAGCGTGAGGATTAAGGAGCAAGAGGTTGTACTGTGGTTTGAAGTTAATAACTAAGTGTCAAGTACTTTAAAAAGGACAAAAGAATGGAGTAAAGTACAATCAGATATTGTGATAGAGCTGTTAGAGAGAGGAAAGGGGAACATATGAGGTCGGGAGGCAAGAAGATACACAGTTCAAGCAGGGAAGGAAGACATAGTGCTAAAATTGTATAAGTTGTAAAGATGTGCTCATAGGAAAAAGGCTCGATCAGTAAGGAGGAGACAGAAGAGCAGAGAAAGAGAGAGAGAGAGAGAGGAGGTGTGAATGAAAGATTAGGGAGAGGCAGAGTGCAGAGAGTACAAACATAGTCATTTTCATCCGGGCTGGGAGCAGGAACATAGCCAGAATTTGCTTAAGTAATCTTTTAGTAAGGATTTAAAGAAAGAAAGATTAGTTGCTGTTCCGATGTTAAGAGGTAGGGCATTCCCAGCTTTAGCTACAGAGTAGGAGTAGGGACTTTGGCTGGAAGACGTAGAAGATTTGGAGACAGTGAGGAGCTGTTTGTTTCTGGACCTGAGAACTCTGTCTAGGATGTGCAGGGAAAGTAAATGAACATGTTCAGATTTTATAGCACAAACACTGATAGGCATTTCCTGAACAAAACAATACAGTTTTAGAATGAAAACAGTCATAGCATGAACAGTAAACGTCTCTACCCTTGAAACTCACATTCCTTGAAACAGCAGTGAAACCCACATTCAATGAAAATGCATCTGGCCAGTGGCAGATTGTTTTCCTTTGAGCTGTTTCCAAACTATAGGCCCCTTGCACACATTTTTCAGACCATGAATACATGCATGTGTTCTATGATTCACCTTCCTGATTGCATTAAATTAAATTCCTTAATATAATACAGCAGCACTTGTTAGAGTGTGTTTTACATCATGTAATTTTGAACATTTTTTCCTATAAGCGATGAAACAAAATGTATGAAACAATAATGGCAAAACTACCTATTTTAGAACATTTCAACCAAAAAGGCCACTCAAACTTCTTTCATTACAAGCCACCAATATCACCCAAAATGCATAATCTGCAGAAGTAAAAATCATCTGAATAATTCCTCACTAAAGAAATCTGTAATTAATGAAGAGGTTGTTGCTGGCAAACAACTTTACATCCCAGTGTTTTGTTAACAAATTCAGTGTCTCTACCTATGTTACTTAAAAAATGGTAAGCTGGCTGGTAATATTGCAATGGGGAATGGCTGGTAAGCTGACCACAGGTACATAGCTGCTAGGCATCTCATCCAAAGGAGGACACACTCAGGAGTGCAGCATCCCCATCCCCCCTTAAGCTACACCACAGTATCAATCATCTACATGGTGTGGTAGTAGAACCCCCAGACTTCTGCACCAAAGGTAAGTATGCTAGCTGTTGTGTCACAAACACTGATTTCAAAATTTTATACCACAAACACTGATGGCCATTTGCCAAAGAAAACAGCTGTACACTGAAAATAGACCTAGCATGAGCAACAGTAAACTTCTCTTCCATTGAAACACATAATTTCTTGAAAATGCACTGAAACTCACATTCTTTAGCAGTCAGGTAGTTCGGTGTAGAAGATTGAGGTTCTTGTCTCCTGTAACCGAGGTACATGGTCCGAGTCTGAGCAAGTTAATTAAATAACATGCCATTTCTAACTAAGCAAGTTAACCATCTCTAATTAACTAACCTGACATTCCTAACTAGGGCATTTCACACACAACATATCACTTACCACCAAAGTAATATCTCACTTCATGGAAGGTATGGACATCTTGCAAGCAGCAAGTTTAAATTGTGCATGGAAAGGAAAAGAAGCAGCAGCCATGATGTTTATGTGCGTGCACTGACTCGCACGCAAATACAGGAATGTAAATGTACATGCACATGTCAACGTGCACTGACTCACACGCAAATACAGGAATGTAAATGTACATGCACATGTCAACGTGCACTGACTCACACACAAAAGCATGAATGTAAATGTACACGCACATGTCAACGTGCACTGACTCACACGCAAATACAGGAATGTAAATGTACATGCACATGTCAACGTGCACTGACTCACACGCAAATACAGGAATGTAAATGTACATGCACATGTCAACGTGCACTGACTCACACAAAAGCAGGAATATAAATGTACACGCACGTGTCAACGTGCACTGACACACGCAAATACAGGAATGTAAATGTACACGCACGCACTGACTCACACACAAATACAGGAATGTAAATGTACACGCACATGTCAACGTGCACTGACTCACATGCAAATACAGGAATGTAAATGTACACGCACATGTCAACGTGCACTGACTCACACACAAAAGCAGGAATGTAAATGTACACGCACATGTCAACGTGCACTGACTCACACGCAAATACAGGAATGTAAATGTACACGCACATGTCAACGTGCACTGACTCACACGCAAATACAGGAATGTAAATGTACACGCACATGTCAACGTGCACTGACTCACACGCAAATACAGGAATGTAAATGTACACGCACATGTCAACGTGCACTGACTCACATGCAAATACAGGAATGTAAATGTACATGCACATGTCAATGTGAACTGACTCACACGCAAATACAGGAATGTAAATGTACACGCACATGTCAACGTGCACTGACTCACATGCAAATACAGGAATGTAAATGTGCACGCACATGTCAACATGCACGGACTCACACACAAATACAGGAATGTAAATGTACACGCACATGTCAACGTGCACTGACTCACACGCAAATACAGGAATGTAAATGTACACGCACATGTCAACGTGCACTGACTCACACGCAAAAGCAGGAATGTAAATGTATACGCACATGTCAACGTGCACTGACTCATACGCAAATACAGAAATGCAATAGTCAGCACAAAAATCCCCAAAGATGAGCCACGATCCAATAACTTGTTTAAAACAGCTTTAATAGCGACACAAAATGAACTGACATTACAAGTTGAGCGCTTTCATGTACGTCCATACACTTCATCATAACAAGGATAATTGTTAAAAACAAAGTTTAAATACTAAAAAAAATGCCAAAAATCTAATCTAAATACATAATTACACTCAGATACTGAAAGCCATAGTACATGATTAATGCAATAAAATTAACCCACACGTTCTTTTTTTCTTTTCTTTTTGTCTGTTAAAAACCTAAGTTAACAATTTGTCTGTCACATCTTCACTTGGACAATTAAAGACATTGACAAAGAACATATAAATACATGAATAAAAATTCTCCCCATTAAATGAAATGAATCCATATTCTTCTCTTGTTTTGAATACATAGTAATTCATATGTATAAACATACTTAGTTAATATGTTTAAAAATCAACTATTTTATCTTGTGAATTGATGAATTTATATGCATATACACTTATGTACTTTAAACATAAAAATACTATAATAAATAATTAATTCATACTAATATAAAAAAATAGAAATAAAAATAAAAATGAAAATGAATGAAATGAAATACAGTAACCTGTGGCTGTCAGCTTTTAATAAGGGGTTTTGTGGGGATGACTTCATTAAGCCTTGGGAAACAACCTGCATTTAGCTTAATTTACCATTTAATTTCCCTTTCTCCCACAATCCTCTTAATGTCACCACCCCTGGGATTAGGCTTCACAGTTTCCAGAATTGCAAACTTGTAACTGCCACAGGTATTACTACTAACTAAGTGACGATACAAAGCATTATTCTCATCTTTTTTCTTTATGCAGTACATGTGATCATATATTCTGTTTCTAAGCTGCCTGTCAGTCTTCCCGACATAAAAACAAAAACATGAACTGCACAAGGCTAGATATATCAGATGCCGAGATTGGCAATTACCATCAGCAAACCATAACTTATTCTTGTTGACATTTTTTAAAATGAAGCTTTTTTCCTCAAATATATGTGTACATTGAGAACAATGCCCACATTTCTTAGTTCCTGCTTTTGTATTGTGCCTTGTTGAACATTGCCTACTAACTTTCAGTTCAATAATCTTTTTTTAAATTAGACCCTGTTTTGTACACAAACATGGGTCTATCACTGATGTATTTATTTATGCCCTCATCACTGGTAATGATATTCCAATTGGTGTTAATTATATCTTTAACCTTACCAGCATGCTGTCCATATTTCAAAATACAGGATTTGGAATATTTCCCAACACTCCCACTATTCTTACCGGTTGGTTCACTGACCTCATCTCTGATATTATTTGAATTAGATGGGATGAATCCCTTCCCTAATAGTGGTGGGTACTTTTTACCCCATTCCTGTATCACATACTGGGTCACATCTTTAATCAAAAAATCAGGATAACCCCTCTCTTTGAACAGGTTTCCAATAAAAACCATTTCATATTTCATTTTCTCTTCCAGGGATGTCATCCTGGCAGCTCTTATACACTGCCCTTTGAGTATACTACGCTTCTGAAAATATGGATGAGTACTTCCAAAATCTAAATATCCATTACTAAATGTATCCTTTCTGTAAATCTGAGATTGAAAAGATGTACCATCATTGTAAATATACACATCTAAGTAATTAATCCCTGTGCAATTGAATTGATGCACAAATTGTAAATATACAGTAGTGTTATTTATGTAGTCAATAAAATTTTGGAGTTGAATTTCATCCCCCTTCCATATTAAGAATAAATCGTCCAAATACCGGACATAACATGTTATATATTCCATCCAATCTGTGTCAAAAATAAATTCCTCTTCCCAATCCAGGAGCACAAGATTTGCATATATGGGGGCACAAACTGCCCCCATAGCCACCCCTGCAATTTGTCTATAGTACTCCCCTTCATAGAAAATGAAATTATTCTTGAGTACGATCTCCATGAATTCCGAGAGAAGTTGTATTTTCTCCCAACAGAACCCACTGTGTTTGCGTAAACTACTAACAAATCTTTGTAATCCTTCAACCTTGGGAATACATGAAAACAAATTTTTTATATCCACTGTGACGAAAATCATATTGGAACTCCAAAGGTCCTGATGAAAAATCCCCAAGAATTCCCATGAATCCTTCATGATGTGTTTGATCCTACCTAGAATGTGTTTGAGCCAACAGTCAACCACCCTACCGAAAGGAAAGGTCTTACTGTGGCTCTCAGATATAATAGGTCTAAAAGGTGGATCCGACACATCCTTGTGGACCTTCGGAATCCCAAAAATAGTGGCTAATTCTGGGAAGTCAACTTTCAAAAACCTATACAAATCTTCGTCAATTCTTTCATCTAGTAAAAATTCTTCTAGATAAAGATCTATTCTATGGTGTGCTATATTTATTTGGTTAAGAGAAAACACCTCATATTCAACAGAATTGTTCAATATATCAAAAATTTTGGCTATATATGCATTCTGGTCATATAGCACTATACCACCTCCTTTGTCTGCTGACATAATCCTGATATTACACTTACATAGGGTGTCCAAAATATTTTCTATTTCTCTATTGTTAGTGCTATGTACTTTTTTACATCTCCTTTGATTGTACAACGCATATAGTTCCTTGTTAACAACATTCTCAAAGGATGCCAAAGTTTTGTGCATTGGTGGTGCAAAGGTGCTTCTTTTTTTAAGTGTATTTGTAACACCTGTGTTAGAAGAACAATCTTGAAAAAATACACCAAGGTTCAACTTCCTGAGAAATAATTTAAATTCCACTAAGGTATCGACCAGATCAAAAGGCTTGCTTGGAATATATTTCATACCCTTTGCAAAAATCGAAAAATGCTCTGTATTAACTGTAAAGGAGGTATAATTATATATTTTCAAATCTCCTTTAACATTTACTACCCTGCCACTTTCTACATTGATGTTAGATGGACAGGATGAAATGTCATTATTCAGTACTCCCTGTATTTGTACCAATGCCTGTTCATTCCCTGCCTTGTTCCTGCTTCTTGCCACTGATTGAACCTCCTCCCCTCTTGTACTAAAAAACCTTCACTGTTAACAAAGTCACTACAAACTTCATTGTCCACAACCCTACGAGTTTCATTGTAATTTCCCCCATTTTTCCTAGAATTCCATTTATAAGCAATGCCATTTTGGTATTGTTTTAAGTCTCTAGAGAATTTCCTACATTTTCTCTCAAAGAACTTTTTTCCATTGTTTTCAGCATATTGAAATTGTTTCACAAAAAGCTTTTCCCATTGTGGAAACAGTAAATCACTAGTAATGGATTCACTGATATTTTCTACCTCTTTTAACAACACACTCAATTTATGATCATTGCAAGATATAATAAACTCAATAAACTGCTTCCCAAAATTATCAAACATATTGTTACATGTTTTAATATTTCCAGCAGTTAAATCAATCCCAATAGGTTGTTTAAAAAATCGAAGCCCCATAGGTATAATATTACACTCTAAATTCTTACGAAGGTACATATTATCCACTTGTATGCTTTTGATTTTGTTAAGCTTATTACCAAACTTAAAAATCATTTCCTTTAGAGTGGGATTGAATCCTGCATTCTTGTTGTTAAAATTGACGTTGACATTGTCGTTGACTTTACCCCTAGAGCCAAAGTCATACGGTATCTGCATGAATTTGTCTATATTTGTTTTAAAATTACAATTGAAACCTTCCCTGGGAGTAAGTGAAGGTTTAGTAACAGTACCTTGATCATTCTTAAATGTTCCGTTTTGCGATCCTTCAACAACGGAATATGTTCTCTTAGGTGGTACACGTTTGGGTTTTGCTCTCGAAATCAGGTACACATCGTCCAAGTGGTTGGTAGAACCACCAGAGAAGTTGAGAAAACCTCCGTTACTTCCGTATCCAGTGGCAGGTCCCGCCGAAAATGATTTAGTAGACGCCACAGGTCTCTGACCGTTAGGTATGTCGTCCAGGCTCCCATTACTGGAAATAGAACGTGGTGACGT
>NC_056743.1:1951257916-1951260416 GCF_019279795.1 Protopterus annectens | reverse complement strand
AAGGTGGGTGTGTGCAATGGCAGTTCTGGCTGTAGGAGTGAGGAAGGGCTTGATTTTGTAGAGGGAGCTAAGTTTTTTGTTTATCGATTTTATTGTGGTATTAATATGAGTGTTATAGTTAAGGCTATGGTCAATAGTAACCCCTAAAAGTTTGGTTGCTGTGTCAGGAGATATGACTGTGCCATTTTTGGATATGACAGAGAAATGAAGTGGAGTAGATTTTTGTGTTGGAGTAAATAAAAGTAGTTTAGTCTTTTTAGGGTTAAGGAGGAGACATCGCTGTAAAAAACAGTCTTCTACAAGCTCAAAGACATTTTTGTTGAGGGTCTGAAGTTCAGCTGGGCTTGTGGCTGAGGAGACTAAGGTGGAATCATCAGCATATTGTATGGTTACAGCTTGGGGGATACTAGAAGCTAGATCATTGATAAAGATTGAGAATAAAACAGGGCCTAAAATAGATCCTTGGGCTACACCAAGGGAGACAGGAAGAGGGGAGGATAGAGTGTTTTCCCAGAGCACTGCCTGTTTCCGATTATCTAAGTAAGACTTGAACCACTGCAGTGCTTGAGTGTCAAGTGAGAGTGATTTCAGATGATTCAAGAGAATATGATGATTAACCATGTCGAATGCTTTTGAAAAATCAATAAAGACAGCAGATGAGAGGATGTTATTGTTACGGTTTTTGTTGATGTGATCAGTAAATGAAAGAAGGGCAGTAGTAGTGCTATGGAAGGGTCGAAAGCCATGCTGAGAGTGAGCTAGTAGTCCATTTAGAAGGAGGTGGTCAAGTAGTTGTCGTTGGATGCATTTTTCCATGATTTTAGCTAAGGGAGAAAGTAGGGCAATTGGACGAAATTTGAAAGTTCTGTTGAGTTTCCACCCTTATGAAGGGAGATAATATGTGAGATTTTCCAGATGGATGGGATAGTACCTTCTTTTATGGTTCTGTTAATTAGGATTGAGATAGGGTAAGCAATTACTTTGGCTGCAATTTGAAGATACTGAGCAGGTAGTAGGTCTGCAGAGGGGGTAGAGGGTTTGAGTTTTTTGTAGGAGGGTACTGATGAGGGATGTAGGGACAGGTTGGAATTGGAAAGTGGATGGAGAGGTAAAGGAGGAGGGGGGTGAATAAGTAAATACAGGAGGTTGTGAGTTAGCAAGAGACTGGATAGCTTCAATAAAGAAGTTGTTGAAGGAGTCAGCAATTTGTTTGGGAGTGTCTTTGGTGATACCGGAAGGGGTGGGTGTTTTGGAGGTGCCTGGATGAAGGAGTGTATTGATCCCTGACCAGAATTTCTTAGGATTTGGTGGTTGTTTTGCTGGAGTTGAAAGAAGAATTTTTTTTGTCTAATAGTACAGATGCTTTAGTAGAGTTTCTAAGCTGTTTAAATTTTATGTGACCAGATGGGTTTTTAGAAGCATGCCATCTTGACCATAGTTTGTTTCTCAGCAACATTTTGTGCTTAGTTTCTTTAGTAAGCCTAGGTACAATTTTGGTCCTATTCCTAAGGGTATGGAAAGGGGCATGGAAGTTGTGGATTTCAAGGAACGTAGAATTGAAATAGGCCACTGCTTCATAAAGTTGAAGGTGCTTTAAGGGTGACCAGTTACAAAGGTTTAGTTCATTTTGGAATTGTTCAGGGTTAAAGTGTTTATTGGAGTGAGTGGTTCTGAAGGTTGTAGGTCTATGTGTATTGGTCTTATGTCGAAATAAATAAGTTAAAGAGTGATCACTCATATCTTCAGGGAGGATGCCTAATGTGTAGTTAGGGGAAAGAGTATTTATAAGGATCCAATCAAGGATGGATTCTTTGTTGGTGGGTTTATGGATGCGAGTGGGTGAGGAAACAATTTGAGAAAAGCCATGTAGGTTAATGTTGTTAGAAGGGTTATCAGTATTACAGGTATTCCAATCAATAGTAAAGTCACCTAGGACAATGGTTTCTTGAGGATAGGTAGTGGACAGCCAGCTGAGGATATTTTCAAGGAGGTTGATGTTATTACCTGGTGGAAGATAGCATAGAATATAGATGGACTTACAAGTATTTAGTTGTAGTTTGGCAAAAATAATTTCAGAGTTGGTGTCTGATGGAAGACAAGTGTTTAATGGTGTACGTTGGAGCCCTGTTTTATATAGTAAGGCTATGCCCCCTCCCTTCTTGTTAGGGCGATCCACTCTTAAAATACTATATTCTGGAGGGGTGATATCGCAGTCCTGTATATATGGTTTTAGCCATGTCTCTGTAAGACATAAAATATCAAAGTTGTGTAACTGAAGTAGGGCATGAAGCTGAATTATTTTATTGTTAATATTACGTATGTTTAAATGAGCTAATAAGTGGGAGTGAGGAGAGTCTGTAGGGGTGTGTAGGGATGAGGAAGAAGGACTGGTTGTGTAGGTAGTAATGTTGTTGGGAGGGCCAGGGTTGGGATGAATGTTACCATCTAAAAGAAGGTGAAGGTGTAATCTGAAGGTGTGAATTATATATATATGTGTAAT
>NC_056743.1:1951167916-1951252916 GCF_019279795.1 Protopterus annectens | reverse complement strand
TAGTTCACTGTCCCACAGCTCTTGCATCTGTGGACTCATTCTGCATCGTTGGACCTTCTGCTTGGGGGTTAAGTATCCTCCAGTGGAGGCTGGTGACTTCAAATCATAGGGGGGCTGCAGGAGACAGCTGAATGGGTCAGGCCAAAACTGTAAAAACTGGGACTTTAATTAAATACGCTGTCCTGGGTGCCACTGCCAAACCGTCATTATGACAGTCCAGTCTAGACAAAATGAATTGTAGAAGAAAAAAATATTTCAATCCATTGGCTACATGACAGGTTACTTAATATCTAGATGGAAACAAAAAGGTTGCGAGGCATGAAAAAATAAATTACTTTTTAAATATGTTACTGGAATGCCAGTCAAAATCAACTATAGAAAACAAGCAGCACTCAACTCAAACCACTTCTCCTTGCACTGCAGTTCTTATTATAATTTATATTCAGCTTTATAAAAGTACCAAGTAACATGCTGAAAGTAGCAATCTCTGTGATACCCCCACTTGTAAAAATGATTCTTATCCAAAAAAGACCTGCTGCCTGACAAGAACTATCGACTTGTTTCATGGGGAAAGCATGATCAAAGTAAAACATGAACAGCACACAAGAAACAAGCTCAAGATAAATTGCTTAAAGGATTACTGCACAGGATATGGAGCACACATGATAGATTGGCATTCTGTTTAGTTTACGGGTAAAGCCTGCAAAGATGACTGTAAGTCTCCAACAAATGTCATGAGCTTCCGAAAATACTGTAATCCTGTCCTTTATTACACATACTGTCATATGCATTTTAATACCTAAGGCTTATACATTATCTAGTTATGTAAATATTCTCTGCATGGCAAGAACAAAAAGGCTTTCAATGTTGATAATTATTTAACAGTATGCTTATTAAAGCTTTCTTGTATCTTACAATCTCAAGCAAGCTTACCTGATGGTCATTAAAGCATTGCTACTTAAACACAGAGCAACAGGCACTGCAACAGCATGCATTTTCTGAATAATAAGCATAAATCAACAGTATAAAAATATGACAGAAAACCAGAACATTTTGCAAAATCAAGGACACATGAAAAGCCACTGTAGTACTTATGTCTACCTTGGATGGGGGATACTCTGCACACTGCATAACTGCTCCTTGCCTTGCTTGGACACATCCAGAGTCACTACATGGGGGAGTGGGGTGCAACAAGTATGTCACAATTTGAAATGTCTCTGGCTGATGGTGATGGCTCTGACACATTTGTCATACTCTCAGCCTCAGAGCAAGAAATCTGGACAAAGCCATCAACAGAAGTGGGACAAAGGCCCAAAAATAAGGACAAGTTTTAAATATTGCTCTTGTACACTTAGAAAGATAATAGAATAGTCGATCTTGCATTAGCATGGATTTTCTGAAGGGTATCTGAAGCCCGACTGTTTATCATTATTTTCTAACTTCAATCTTTAATGATTTGCCACTAATTTGCCAGTAAACCACAATGTTATGAAAAATGGATCAAAAATGTGATGCAAAAATAAAAAAATAGCCATATAACACAGCTGGGAACCTGTCAAAGAAAGGACACGTTTTAAATATTAGTACTGTTAATGTGAGCAGCTGACAAAATAAGAATCATAGGTTCATAGGTTCATACTAGGCTATGTACCCTAGGGCATTTATAAGCCTAGCCAGAGTGTGTTTGGCTTTCGCCACCCATTTTAAATTAATTTTGCTATGCCCTTTTTCAAGGTTAGTATACTGTGCCTCTGTCTAACAGTGACACAGAAGTGATACCCGGGGTAAACCTATGATCTCCCATCCACTCATCAAGATTCCTCTTGAAGAGAGTCAATGAGGGACTCTGCCTAACCTGGACTAGGATTTTATTCCAGAGTGAAGGGAGCCTCTGGGTTATGAATCTGTCCCTCCAGCATGTCCTATTTATTTTAGTGCTGAGGTTCAAGTCTCTCGAGTGTGTAACTCGATGGGATTTGGATTTTATGAGGTGCAGCATGTCCCTTAATTCTGGGTTGGACATGGCTTTATACGTCAGGCACAGGTTGCCTCTGAGCAGGCGGTATGCCACTGAGTAGAGCTGGAGTTTCTTTAACCGGGCAGCATATGGCATCTGTTTGAGCCCTTTGATCCTCTTGGTGAGGTACTTTTGGGGTCTTTCCAGTTGCTGCAGGTGTTTGGTAAGGTACATCCCAAAAGGGGCAATCTACATACATTTCTGAAATTAAAAGTAATCTATAACTCTGATCATTAAAATTATTTATTAACTGTAAATGCTCCATGTTTTCTTCCAAATTTGCCATTTTGCAGAGGGATTATTAGGGGGAGAGCAACATTTTGAGCTAAAATCAGAGACAGTTGAGAGGTTTGGATATATCTAATTCTATAACACAATTTATTTGTGCATGCCTCTCATCTTCTAAAGCAGGAAATCTGGACAAGGCCAAATATATTCGGAGAATATACAAACAGTACTAAAAATTGCTCGTGTATAAATTTAGTTGACAGAACAACAGGTCTTGCTTTAGCATGCATTTTTCGGAAGAGTATGAAGTCTGACAATATCTGTCATTATTTAGTGACTTCATTCCTAAATGAGTTGTCAGAAAACCACAAATTTTATGAGGAACAGACCAAAAATAAGAAGCAAAATTCTAGTCATTCTGCAAAAATCTGGACAGTTGAGAGGTATAATTCAGCTGGGGAAGTCTGAGTTTGCCGCCCTTCCTCCCTCACAAAATCATGGTCGAATGGGGCCTCCCCCCTGCAACTATTCCAATGTCCCATTACTTGGCTATTTCACCCTATTTACCATAAACACTGTAATGTGCATTCTGCTTTACTTCTACGATGATTTTGTTTTCATTTAAAAGTTTTAGTTTACATTTTACAGCACAAACACTAATAGACATCTGTGAAACAAAGCAATGCAGTCTCACAATGAAAATAGACTTAGCATTAAAACTTCTCTACCCTTGAAACTCACATTCATTGCAACAGCATTGAAACCCATATTCAAAGAAAATACATCTGGTCAATAGCAGATAAAGATTAACTTTGGGCTGTTTTCAAATCATAGACCCCTTGCACAGGAAATGTACATGTGTTCTTTGATATGCATTCCTGATCGTGTTAAATTATATTCCTTGTATAATACAGTACAGCTGTTAGACAGCATTTTAAATTTATTGTTTTGAATATTCTTCCAGTAAACAATGAAGCAAAATACATGCACCAATAATGACAAAACTACCCAGTTCAGAATATTTCCATCATAAAAGTTTACCCAAACTTCTACAATCCACCAGTATCAGTAAATATGCGCAATCTCTGCAGAAGCAAGAGCCATCTAAATAATTCCACATTAAAGAGATCTGTAACTAATGAAGAGGTTGCTGCTAGCAAACAACTTTATATTTCATTGTTTCATCTACAAATAAAGTGTCTGTTGCCATTGAGGAATAAATTGCCTATGTTACATTGAAAAAATGATAAGCTAGTAATATTGCCATAGGGAATGGATGGCAAACTGATAACAGGTATATTGTTACTTGGTATCTCCACCAAAGAGGACATTCTCAGGACTGCAGCATCCACCCCCTTTAAAAGTACAACACAGTACAGTATCAGCAATGCATCTATATACTCTGGGAGTAGAACCCACAGTCTTCTGCATCAAAAGCAAGTACACTTCCTGTTGTGCTATTAAATATACAAGCAGGCTCAGCATAAGCAGCATCAAACTTCTCTTCAAGCTCTTAGCTCCTTGTAAAATTCACTCAACACTCAGCTGTATCTTTCAACTTTGAAGCACAAGAAATCTGGAAAAAGCTAAAATGTATTAGGGGGAGAGGGGACAAAAGCCCAAAACCTAGGGAAACATTTTAAACATTGCTTGTATAATCTTGGAAAGTTGCTAGAATAAAATGTTGTGTTACCACAATGCATTTCACTGCCAAGTATTGGCCCCAGTACCTTGTGCTCTAGAGTCAGAGCAACATACCACTCTGCCATATTAGCTATTTCTTGAAAGACACGTAGACTGAAACTTAAATGGCTATCATTTAGTGAAAGCATTTCTCACCATAGCTCTCAACCTCTAAGCACAAAACATCTAGACAAAGCCAATAATGGGGTAATACAGCTCCTAAACATATTTAATGAATTCAGTTCTCATCATAGCTCTCAACCTCCTGTGTGTGTGTGTGTGTGTGTGTGTGTGTGTGTGTGTGTGTGTGTGTGTGTAATATCACAGATTTATCTATGGACAAACACAATATTGGTAAGCATGTACATAATGCTTTTGGGTGCCAGGAAAAAATAAAATGAGTAATTATTTTTCAAAAAGAATTTCTCAGTGGCTTAGCAGAAACCTCTACCTTGGACCCCTCCTAATATAAAACTGGACCTGTTCATAGGTCTGCTATAGCTTGTGTTGGAGATACGGACACTGTGGTCACTATTTCTTTAACTTTTCTCACGATTAATGTCAGAGGTATGCAGAGAGGGTCACTATAGATTGGATGGGGGATGGTGTGTTCATTATTATTTAAACTTTCCTGACAATCAAACATCGGAGGTGTGCACAAACGGTTAGTGTAGCTTGTATAGGAGCAGCAGTTTACCATCCAGGAGCAACAAGCTGGAATACATTATACATTGATGGGATTGTTATTTTTTTCACTATCATGGCAACCAAACATGAAATGTGTGTATAGGTGGTCATCTTTTGGGGGTAAGGAGACAAATATCTGACAACAACAAGTTGAAATTATGTTACAGTTGTCTATTTGCATTTCACTTTTGCCCCAGTTTGACATCAGAGGAGCAACAAAGAAGATGGTCATCTTTTGGGAGTAGTGGTGAGGAAGCATGCTGTGTATCTGTATGGCAGCAGCAATTTGAAATGTAGGACTCTGTCCATTTGCTCCTTCACTTTCTTCCCAATCTAACAGCAGAGATGCACAGAAGATGTCTACCTTATCTTTTTTTTTTTTTTGGGGGGGGGGGGCAGGCAAGCACTATTCCTAATATGATTTATATGTTCTTACAAGCATTTGCTTTCACCATTTACTGAGAACTACTATTTTACCAGAGTTAAACATTGAGCCTTGGGCACAGCTTATTTCATACATGAAAGAAAAATTGATGAATTTCCTTCCTTAACTATGAAAACACTGAACTGGTTTGTGTTCCCCAATCAAGTTCTTTTGTATCAACTTAATATTATCCACTACATCCTCTACAAACCCTCCTTCTGCCCTAACATTTCCAACATCTTAAATTACCACCTCCCAACCAGAAAACTTAGAAGCACCAACCAAAACCTCCTTGACATCTATAAACCTAAAAAATCAATTGGTGAAACCATCTACGACTATCTTCCCTCTATCCACTGGAATAAGCTACCTTTAACAATCAGATCTATTACACAGCACCTCCCATTTAAAATCACCCTAAAAGTCCACTTTACAAATACCTGGACTTGCTCTTGTATACAACCACTGTGAACTTAATCACCTGACCCTCTTTGCATACATCCCCTTCTCAATTTGTATGTAATTCTTGTTACAGAACTCTAACTCCTAATACCTTTTTCACTCAATTTCTTCACTACTCATATTTACCTCCCTCCCTTCTTTTCCCACTTCGCTTACTCCCCTTTCTCGGAGTTCACTTGATTCTAACTACTACTCTTCCTCTCTTCTCTTATTTACAAATTTAAAAAAAATCTCTAATTTTCCCTCTTTTATCCATAGCCATACATTTTCTATCACCTTCTCTCTCTATAAACTTCTCCTCTGCTTCTGATTACTGATGTACATGCTTTTGCCTGTAAGAACTAAGATTTGATATACAGTACCGCTATACTCTTTTCTTAAACTCTGCGTTAATTGTCATTACTCCCCCTCTATATGGTGAAGCCCTTATGGAGATATAGGAAAGACTTTAACATTTGATTTTATTGCCTTTTTTGTAAATAACACCTTTAAACTCTCATGTTACAATTGTGAAACCAAGCTTTATAATGCATGTTTATATTACCTCAAGCATACTGTATTGTTTGTAAACATTTTTATGATATATGTAATACTTTGTGGAGCTTTTCTCCCCGGGCCTCTGCTGAAAAAGGGTGCAAGCTCAGTCAGACATTCCCAGTCAACAGATGTCAAATAATTAAGTAAATAAAGTTTGTAAAGAACCTCCAAAATGTACCTCAGACTATCTAGAACTGTGATTTCTGGAGGCCAAGTGGCCACCAGACAGCCCCCCCCCCCCCAGGTTAACCTGATTATTTCCTTCACAACTATTATAGTGCAGTTTTAACCAGTTAGGGCGTGTTAAAATAATGTAGAAAAAAGCTGTAGATTAAAACAATGTGTGAGAACGTAAAGCAAAAAAAAAATCTGGATGGTGTTGGGGAGGCCAAGACACTGGCAAAATATGGTGCACTTGATGGTGGGAGGCTATGGAGCTTCTTGCCTAAGGCTCCATTTCATCGAAGGATGGCCCTAACTGCAGGGGTTGGTCCACTATTGATGCAAGGTGTGTGTGGCAGTGCAGGATCCTACTGTGCCATTTGAAAAAAAGCTAAACCCTTGCTCTTAGCAATTCTTCTTTTTCTGCTATTTACTTGACTGAAACTGCCACCTCACAGATTACACTGTTTTGGTAGACTGGAGCAGATTAAAATTTTTAGCTAGAATAAAGGACTTCAGCTAACGGAAAGTGTGAGGGGGTCACAGAATTCACCATAGTATAGACACATGGCTGAAGTGGCCATTATCACTGTTGCTTAGCAGCTGTCTTGACTCTCCAGTTCTTTCTTCCCTGAGGTGCCTTCTGTGTGTTCTCCATTAGTGTCTCAACTTTCCTTCCACATCTCAAAAGATGGTGATAAGTGACAGTCTTCAGAACTGGCCTTTGACATGTACAGTAGGTTTGTGCCTTGTGATAGACTGGCATTCTCTCCACCAGTGGCTTTACACCTTCTGCTTGCTGGGATAAAACCTCTCAACTATACCTTGTTGTGAGAAATGTTCCTCATTCTGAATCTTAAAAATTCTGTATACCCTGCTGCTACCTACTGAAAGGGTTTGGCATACTTTTATGATTCATTAAGAATTTCTTTAACAATTATCAATGGTAAATAATCCCGAATAGTAAATAATTTTATTTCATCAAAATAACTTTTTTAAAAGTATGACGGGACTGTAACTTAATAGCCATAATGTGTACATCCTAGTAGAAGCCATTAGTTAATGTTCCACATTTTTCCCTAGTGTTCCAGATTTTGAAGATGAACTGTTGAAGGCTGTATCTAGATTTGCCCCATTTTCCTTGTGACCAACAGTGAATACATTAAATAGACTACCGGAAAATTAACAAATAATGTAGTGCTGTGGACAAAGGAAGGTGCTTGATAACCATAGCTGAGGACAGAAGAAACATTTTCTTACTTTACAAAAATATTGTGAAAAGATGTTTGTTGACCATATTTATATTTCCACATTGTTCATCATGGGAAATATTTGTATTGCTTTAATTTGATGGCATAGTAATTTATGCAGTGATAACTAATGATTACTGTATTTAAAAAGTTACTGCCTTTCATTAAGAAGTTTTGGTGAAGTTGTGGACCAGTACATAGTTTATTCATTTTTTTCTCAAGTATGAGCTATGCTCCTGTACTGAATAACTGGAGAGGTGAATCCTATTGCAGGAATCATCAGATATATGGCACAAATTTCACAATGCATTTTTGGAGTATTCTCTAACTTAGCATAATATCATAACAATAGACTTTCAGCTGACCTGTATAATGCACCACACATGTAAAGTTTCTGATGTATGTGACACATGGGGGGTGTACGTGTATGCTATCTTTTTAATCTTAAATTGTGCTGTACAGACCAATCCACCTGTGCAACCCACAACAGCATCCATAACTCTTTTTTAATTGGTTACTTACATTTCTTGACTGCAAAAATATGTATTGCTTTCTAACTGCTGGCATGCTATGAAATATAAAATAGGACCAAGCTGTAATATTCTGCTTTTTTAATATCTTTTGCTTTTTGGTTTGGTTTCTACATTATTTTTGTCTCTGCTTAAATATGTTCATGAAAACTACAAAGGAGTGCTTCCCTTCTCTAACTTAAATATCAAAAGTAAATAACAAAATAAGTTACTGCAAAGCCACACAGATGTCAGAACTAGTCACAAAGTGATACTCCATTCAAAAGTTTTGTCTTCAGCATGCAAGAAGGTACAGGTTCTGTTGGTTTGATCGACATCTGTTTAGTCAATCAAATGCGGTTGACAGGTGTGCAAGACTGACAGTCCTTAGGTAGGGGGATATTTTCTCTCCCCAGGGACTGCGCAGTCCCAGAGTTAGTATATATGATTAGCAGGAGTATAAAGGAAGCAGTCCCCTACATGGGGGCTTGCTTCCCTGCACGTTTTTTTTAAATTTAACGGTTGCGTGCACTGAGGTTGATTCTCGGTGCATGTATAATGGGACAAAACCATTTCCATTTTCGAGGTAATGTGGTTTACCTTTAAGATGTTGACATTCATTTTTGTTAACCAAACAGAAGGTAAACTAAACATACAACCCCTCCCCCAAAGACACAGTCCTCTTTCCTCACTTCTCTAAACAGTCCCATTAAATATTCAGCTCTCAGCATCCACGAAGAGAACCACTATTTTCAAAACATTGGCTTACAGGAAGCATCTGGTATAGAAATATCCTTCAAGACGTCTACAGCCCTTCAGGGACAAAAAACACTTTCAATGTTGTGCACACATTCACATACTGAATACTGATACAGAAACTGACAGGAACTCATAGCATTCTAAACTGTACGCACGTCTTTTGCTTTATTTGTTTCGAAAAATGTGAGAGGCAGCAAGAGGAAATTGTGGTTTCATTGTTCATAGGTTCATAGTTTAGTACTAAGCTAACTGCCCTTGCGAGCCATTTTAAGCCTAGCCAATTATCCCTTGTGAGACTCAAACCCTGCACCTTGTGTTTATAAGGCAAACACCTTAGCCATTAAGCCACCCTCCCAACCGTTTGTCACATTCAAACTCAGAAGACCTTGGGAAGATTTAATCAAAATAGCAGATAAGAAGCTACAGTGTGAGGCAGGACTCTGTAAGAACTAAAACAGCACTGGACTTTATTTCCCCAGCTTTCAGTAGTCTGAATAAACTAGCATTCAATTATATTCTGGCTTCTGATCCACCATTTTGGAATCAACAAAATATTCATTTTGTTAAAAATAATGGAATAAAAAGTGAATAACTTTCATAGAGATTTTAATTCTAATTTTTTTCCTCACCAGTGATATGTGTCTGATTGTTAAATAACATGTCAGTGTTAGATCTAAAACCTGTAAAAGAGTACTAAAGTCATGTTGTCCATTAGGTCAGGAGCATTAACAGTATTATATTAAAACTAAGACATTCACTGACCTCTACTTACTTACTTATGGACTTGTCTTAGACCTTTAACATATAATTAACTAAATAAATGAAATCTCAGCAAAATAATGAAGTTTTTAATTATTCCTCTTTCAATACTTTTTGGACCTGTTATTATTTATCACTTTCTGTTTGATCTTCATATCAGTCTAATCTCATCCACACACGTCAGGAAATGGATATGGCCTACAGGGTCAATGCCTTCACAAGTGACTCAGGCTTGCTATTTCCCACCATACTGTTCCATCTTTTTTCCCTCTGTTACATGTTTCAGTTATGTTCATAAATCTACAATCCCACTTACTCTGAAAGTGGGAAATGTTATAACAGGATACCAAGGTATGCACCTCAGTACTGCTCATGAACACATCACTGCACGTCTTACGCAGCATTAAAATGCCTGGGAATTCTCACACCATCTAGATAAAAGTGTGACTAAAATTTACTTATAAATATCTCTAAAGTAACCAACTGGAACTTTCTGCAGGAATTAACAACAAACTATATGCACTTTCAGTGATCAAAATTCATTTTAAGTAATCTGTCTTATTCATCATCTTTGTATATGCTGGTCCACTTAAATGGTACACTAGATTAATTCAAATTCCTTCAAGTTTGTACCACATATGAGGAACTTTGTTTCTCTATATTTGTTATCAAACTCCAAAATACCCCTTCCTACCTTAGACAAATACCAAGCAAATATAAGTTCAAATCATTATTTCTTTAACTCTCCTCACAAACTTCAGAGGGGTGCACGGAGGGTCACTGTAGCTTGTGTAACAGTACTGTACTGTCTTGAAAAGCAACAAATTGGAAATAATATTGTAATCATTATTTTTTTTTCTTATTTTCCCCATAATTAAACATCTGATGCACATACAACTGGATGTCTTTGGGGAAGAATAAATAAACATGCTGCCTGTATACGTCTTAAAGCAAATAGGCTATGTTTGTTTATTCAGGTTTGCTCCAGTCTGACATCAGAAGGATGCACAGAGGGTGGCTATTTTTGACGGTAGGGGTGAGGAGGCATGCTGTATATAAATATAATAGCAGCAGCTGCTTGAAACACGACCGCTGGCATGTATACCTTAATTTTAATCCCAATTTAACACTGGGGGTTACACAGAAAGTGACTATCTATTTTGAGATGGGGGTAGGTGGGCAGGTACTTTCCCAGATTTGTCTTCTCGGTGTATTGTGATCTGGTGTTTAGTCAGCTTTGTGCATTAAATCTGGGATGCAACATATTTCTTCCTTGAAATAAAAACCTGGATTGAATTTCTTTTTCGTAACATGATTTTGCTTTAGTCCATCACTGGATCAAAAGGCTGGAAAAAAGTTCTAAAATGCACCTTAGAGCATCTATAACCCCATGGCTTCTGGGTATCTAAAATAACCCCCATACCCCCAGATTAATTTAATTATTAGAGTGTAGTCTTGATTAGTTAGGATGTGTAACACCAGCCCTGGGTGATACTGTTGAAATCTCTGTCTCTAACTTTGCATCTCATCATCTTCACCACAATGGGAAACTGCTTCCTATAATATCCATTTTCTCTAGATTTAAATATCATTTATTTAAAATGTAATCATGCTCTTTTATTTTGTAATGATATTGCAATATTTGACATTTTTTTACAACTCTATTTTATAAAGGGAGAAGCACTGTATATGGTAGTTCTCTGGGAGAGCACTGTTAAATTTACCTATGTCAGTGTCAAACAAGCAAGCATTTTGTTTGTGAAAAGAAATAAAGCACACTTACTAAAACAACAGCAGCTGTGTCATTTACAGTAGCAGATATATTTTTTTATGTCCCTTCCTAAGCCAAAAAGTCAAGTGGCTGGCTGTCTGTTGTACTCTTGACATACAAATCAATAAGTTATAACTCTGAACCAGTCCTGGTGATGACATCAGACTCGGCACACAGCCAATAAAATGTAAGAATGAGCATCAGGGCTTTATGGGTCAGTGCCAGCTGTATGCACCCTCCCTTCGTTAATAATAAATGGCAGACTAAGTGTTCGGGTTCTCCTAGGATACTCAAATCATCTGCACAGCACACTGTGTACAGACCAGTGAAGACAGCTTCACTGAAATATATAACTGGAGAAAACAGCTTTCTTGAGAAGCCTACTGGAGCCAAAGAAGACAGACAGACAGATATGCTTTCACACAATGCAGCCACATTTTTCCATAATATCTAGTATTTGCTCTGCTTCCTTCAGAAAATACACACAATAGTGTAATATACTTTGTTTCTCCCTTGTAATGAAGACTGAGTTTAGGGCACCTCTTTGTGTCATGTGGGCACTTGTGCTTGTCTGATGAATTGAATGAGCCCTCTGGAATTTCTTTCCTATTTTGCTGGGAAATGAAGTCACAAGAACTAACCTACTGCCTTCAGACCCACTGGAACATTCTGCAGGAATTAACAACAAACTATATGCACTTTCAATGCTCAAAATCCATTTTAAGTCATCTGTCTTATTCATCATCTTTGTACATGCCGTTTATTTAATGGAACTAACACTTCTCACCTTAAATGCTTTATGGTAAGGCCAACTTAAATTAAATATTTAGTATCAAAACAAAAAGTTCTGAAAGTTGTTAAAAGTCAGGTGCAAGATATTTTGATGCATAAGCATGTTCTAAATGTTTATTGTTTGACAGACAGATGTGCCAGAGTCAATGGGTAACATTTTAATGGAGTTCTTGAGCTTCTGACTTAATTACCGAAATAATGAGTAACCTTGGATAATGTGCAGAGAAAAGAAATAAGCAAAGAAATAGATTTGCAACATTTGTGAAAAATGATCAATATAAAATATGCCACACCATTAATGACAGTAGGGTATGTATGTTTGTATACGTGTGTGTGTGTGTGTGTGTGTGTGTGTGTGTGTGTGTGTGTGTGTGTGTGTGTGTGTGTGAGCTCAGGAGCTCGTATTTATATGCATGTAAGTAACTAAACTAAGCTAACCTTACCTTATATTACCTCAACTTACCTAACCAGGATTGTGAACTGGCCCAAAGACCCTTTTTCAGTCACAAACCAGGCCACATGGCAAAGACAATATATATATACTATTTCCAAAATTCAGTGTTACAGTTGAAAAAAGACCATAAAACTACTGATGTTTGTTATCGAATATTAGGGTTTGAAAACAGCATATATTGTTAAACTATTCCCAGTACCTTGAGATCTCTTCTCCACATTATGAATCTATCTTGGGGAATTGCTCATCAGATGACATGCTGTTTCTGGCTAGGCCATTTCACCTATATAGCCTGTCACAACTGGAGTGTTGTTTGACGTACCTTCCATCTTGTGTCCTTGTACCCCACAGGGGTGCATTTAGAATACAATGGTTGCTGCTGTAAAAGTCCCAGTGCATAAGGTACTGTACAGCTAGAAAATGCAGTCCATTTAAAGATGCACCAAAATCTAGTCTTCTAGGCAAGTATTTCATTTAAATTAAGCATATTCCGTTATAGATGTACTTACTTTCTTATTTACTTTTATTTTGTCCAATTCAGCTTATTTACTTCTCATCTGTTCACGGGGCAAAACAGAATTAGTAACACAGGAAAAATTCCACTTTGGCTGTGTTAAGTTGGCAACAATTGAAAAAAGGTTGGAATATAAATGCAAGAGTTATTCCTCCACATAAAACCATAAAGAATGTTTATGTTACACATCTTAGAAAAAAAATAGAAATTAAAGAAAAGAATTAACACCTGCAATGTCAATTAAAACATGAATGAACAGGACATGAGGGTACTGTGCAGGTATTGAAAAGAACTGGAAATGGTGAAGTGAACCTTCTGTGCCTAGTAGGTGGGAACAGAGGACTGAGACATTGGAGAGGAGGAAGAGGAAGGCAAACGGACAGGCAAGCAGAAATAGTAAGGGAGTAAGAAAAATGATGGTAGGAGTGTAGGTATTGTTGGGAAGTGGTTTGGGGAAAAACAGGGGTGAATGAAGTACAAGGAAGCAGGAGTGGGTGAGAATCGTACAAGCTGTAGTTATATCACAAGCAAGGAAGCTGATAGGTAAGAATTACAAATGACATGCCAGAAAGAATAAGACAAGGTTATGCCACAGCTGCACTTCTATTGTTTAATAGATGAATCTTGAGAAAGGCTCCCTCTCGAGTAGATACCCATAATGCCAAGTACCAAACATCAAAAATTCAGGAAAACAGCAAATGCTGAACATCTCTCTTCTCATTTAAACTTCTTTTTTGGAGGGGGGACAAGTCCTCCTGTACTACCTGATGTGGAGGGAAGCCCTCCACACCCCCTAAACGTATATATACCAACTCCAACAGAACCATACCTCAGAGAAAAGGGCATATTTTTCGAAATTGCCATCTCGGATTTGACATATGTAAGTCTATTTTCTTCAGCCATTCAGTCTTCATGTTTTGGGACTCACTCTGATGTTTGGGAAGGAATCCTAAAGAAATAATGAAATCATCCCCAACCACCACCCCCCTGACAAATACAGAGGTCTTCTGTGTACACCTATGATCAGGGGAGGCTTTAGACTAGGTGGGGTTCATAGAAGAGGCAATTTCTAAGAATATGTCAAGGTCCATTTATAAAGCCTTGATGTGTGGGGACCACAAGCTCCCAGATGTCTTGAAAGTTGGGGTATTTTGTAATGCATATACCCCTTATTTATCTGAGAGGTGACTGTTAAACTGAGGAAGGGATAGCAGGGTCAGTTACTTTCATCCAGATAACCCCCACCAAGACAGGGGTCTAGGGAAGTAAATAGTGTGGGAAGAAATAGCCAGGGAATTGTTATGGCTAGGCTTGTATAGGCCCTAGGGCTGATAGCCTAGTACCAACCTATGAACCTATTATAGCTGCTTCTGTGTACATGTCAGATGTGTGATTGTGATAACAGAGGACTGTATAATGTATTCCACATTTGTTCCAAACAGTTGGCTTGTATTAAAATATTGCATATTGCTTCACATAATCATATTATTCCTGCAAAACCAAAATAAGCAAACAGAAGCAGACAGCTAGTCTTCTTCATCCAAAGAAGACAACCACAGTAATCATACCTAGTCTGTGCATATCAGGTGTTCAGTTAAGTAGTCCAGCTTCCTTCTCACAAATGCATGGTAGCCTTGTTATGCCAGATAGTGACTGTTAAAACTGAGCAAATAACAAAAAGGTCAGTTACTTTCATCCAGCCTACCTCAAACCCAAGCCAGCACTTATAGCTTTGGCATCTGATAGCAGTGTAATGTTATTTCCCCTCCACAGTCCACACAAACAAGTTGCCACACATTAAAGTATTCCAATCCAAGTTACTCCACACAAATAATAAAGCCAGATTAATATTGCCAAAATATCTAGTAGATCCCTGCCAGCATAATTGTTAAAATAGTAAAATAAAATAGTAATGACAATTATCTTATCACTCCATTCCTTTCCTTTCAACTGTCCACACAAATCACAAAGCCAGAAATATTGCCCCAAATATCTGGTTGATGTCTACATTATTGTAAACATTGTAATAACACTCATCTCACCATGACATTCCCCTCTTCTCTGTCCCGAATTCTGCAGAATGTCCCTTGTACTTCAATGTTCTCTCTTTTACAAATAAAATAAAAGAAAAATACTTCAGGCACCTTCACACCTCCATTTGAACATTGCGAGATCTGTGTTCCCATGACCTTGCAATGTGAATATATTGTGACTTCAATCATGTCAGCTGGAGCACCACTCCCCTATGCCATGGGCATTACCTCCTAAATTGCAGACAACAATCTGGACAAAGGTACTTAAAAAGTAGATAAATCTGGCCAAAAATCTGAAAACCTAATTAGCATGAAATTATGCATATATAACAGGATAACTCCTCCCACTTTCAGAAGAATTGTGGGATGCCACCACTCAGGAAGACAAAGAGAGTGAGAAAGTGAATCAAAGTATAAGAATAATCTTTTTGTTTTTCAGATGAATGTTTCACCATGACTGAATAGTTAACGTTTTAATTAAACTGGTACAAAAACAAAATGTGTACTCAAATGCAGCACCTTATTTCCAAGAACCCACATTTCTAAAAGATGCAAATAACCTTCAGGTGAATACAAAACGCATTATGGCAGTGTATAATAAAACAGCATGCAGCCATTTCAAGCACTGATCAGTAGAATTAATTATTGAACCTGTCTGAAAAACTCAAGGAAAACTAAAGGGCCAGAATACAAATAGGAGACTGTTAATGTATCACGGAAAACTTCTCAGCATAATTAAAAATGCACTTTGTATCACTGGCTCTTACTTTTGGCAAGTCCCTTCTATTGCCTCCAAAAATACTAAACTCTCCCCTCCTCAATCTGTGTCTCTAGCTTTTGCTGACCAGTCAGGGTATCATTATTGGGACATACTGGAATGCAGGTGAAAAATAAACAAGAACACATTACCAGTACCAGCAGATACAGATAGTTGCTGTGCAGAACTATCCTGTTCATGAAATTCACACAATGGATACATAGGAACCATAAGTGGAAATCCTACAAATTAGTATATTTTGAAAATTCTGCTTGAGTATGTTTGCCAGTCAGTGTGTGTTTACATTTGCACAATTTCCTCATAAACATGCTGTTTCTGCATTAAATAAACTGGGTGGAATTTAGGAAATAAATATTTAGCAGTACAGATGAGAGTAATTTGAAGGTGCCCTGAACAGTTAGGCTATTTCTTCTGTCAGTTAATATAGAGTCGCATAAACATCCATGTAAGAATGGTACCTCAAAGTCCATTTTGTTGCCACTCCCTCTTTTATTTGTTTGTTAATTTGATAACCCACTTACAAATGTCTCTTTGTAGAGATTATACCATCAAAACACAGAAAAAAAACTGTCTTCATCTTCTTAACCATGCCCAATCAATACCACCTAGTAAATGTGCTGTACAACAATAACTAGCTTTCCTGAACAATACAATTTATCAGGTATATGTGCCAAAACACATCCTGAGCACCCCAATGAACAGAGAGAAGTATTCCCACAGTGTTCCAAAACACATCCTGAGCACCCCCAATGAACACAGAGAAGTATTCCCACAGTGTGCTAAAACACATCCCGATCACCACCACTGAATACAGAGAAGTACCCCCATAGTGTGCCAAAACACATCCTGACAACCCCCACTGAATACAATGTATCCACACTGTTCCAAAACACATCCTGAGCACCCCAATGAATACAGAGAAGTATCCCCACAGTGTGCCAAAATATATCCTGACCACCTCCACTGAAAACAGAGACGTATCTCCACAGTGTGCTAGACATGTCCTGATCACCTCCACTGAATATAGAGAAGTATTCCACAGTATGCAGTATCAACATGACTAGCAATACCCAAATGAAACAAAGTTAAGTGACAAAAAAACAAGAAATGTCACCACATTTACTAGCTATATGAAATCCACACATGATAACATGCCACTGTTTCACAAGTATTTTTAAAACTACACTAAAAATAAGATCCACTGACACAACAGTAATTTATTTCTATGGCTTGCAATCAGGGCCAGTTTTACCATTTTGGGGGCCCCCAGCAAGTGTCAGTCTAGGGGGTACTGGTCACTTTCAGTATCACCCTGTCACAACCCCCATCTTAAGTAACCTTTTAGTTCATGCTGCAGAGTTGTAGGAGTAGTACGCACAGACTAAACTGTAGCTACAATGCTCTAACATTATGAAATGCCTGTGTACCACACTATGTTTCAAAAAGGGACATTCACAGTGACTGGCACATTACAACAACCTATGGACAGGGCTGGGGTTAGGTAAAATAGTATCCTAGGCAAAGAGTTTCATAGTGTCACTCTCGTCCTACTGTTTTACTCCCTGTACACATCCTCCAGTGCTTCCCCTATCCCCCTCCACATACCAGGCTCCCTGCTCCATGCACATTACTTTTTCTTAATTTTCTCACATTTTGCTGCACTCTTTGTTTTTTTTTTCAAGAATCAATTGCTTTTTATATGCTCTGAAGTGCATTTTATTTTTTCAGAACCTTTTTATCCAATGATGGCTTTAACAAAAATTATAAGGAAAGAATTTCAGTGTTGCTGTTCAACTGCACTTTTCTTTGCATATTTTCAACAGTCATTGCCTGGCCAAGTGTATATTTAATAAGTATGTTAAGCTGGGGTATGGGGTCATGGCCAAAGGATTATAGATGCTCTGATGTGCATTTTAGAATATATTCCCAGCCTTTTGATCAATGTGGCCTGAACAAAAATCCTGAATAAGAAAAGAATTAGCTGATAAAATAGTAGCTCACAATAAACTAACAAAACAAAGGTTTGACAGGATACATACATCCTATCTGGGAATACTGGTTGCCCCCCCCTCCCCCAAAAAAGACAATCACTGTCTATGCATTCCTCAGGTGTAAGAGTTGGATGAAAACCAAGTTTCAAATGGCTACAGTCACTTATTTCAACTGACTGCTGTCATACATATACATAGCTTGCTACTCATAAACATCCCTGATGTATGCTTATGAGGAAAAAAAATCATGATCACTGTAATGTATTCCAACTTGTTGCTCCTAGACAGTACTGTGCCCCTACTCAAGCTATAGTAACTTTCTTTGCACACCTCTGAATTCTGTAAGTAAAAAAAAAAAACAAAACAAAACAAAAAAAAAACACACACAGTCCCTAGCCACAACACAACCTATAATGACCTCCTGTGCAGACCTCTGAGGTTGGAAGGAAAATTAAAGAATGACAACATCATTCCAGGGATCCCACCCACCCACACACATACATAAGCTACAGCAACTTTCTGTATACACCTCTGAGCATGCCTGGCTTTAGAATGGGTACAGTTGAGGGCAGACGCCACCACTACTTACTCCATTTCAAAATCCATTTCTACATCTAGGCTGTTGGGGCCACCGGACACCTAGAAGCTCTAAAGGTCTGAATGCTCTGTGGTGTATTTCATGCCTTATTTTTTAAAAAGATAACTACCTGTTAACTGCATACTACCACCCAGAAGAATTATGTACATCCTCAGCATTATTCTGTATGTATGTGTGTGTGCAGATAAAACTCAGTGATATTTTACACACACACACACACACACACACACACACACACACACACACACACACACACACACACACACACACACACACACACACACAGAGAACCTAGAGGAATACCAGATCACTTACTCCATGTCCATGAAGTGCTGGAGGAATACAGAGCAGGTGGACAGATATATACAATGGTAAGGAGGGCACATAGAATCCACACAGAAAAGTCATAACCAAAAAACTCAACCAGAGCAAAGCACTGTGTAATATCCTCAGATAATAGATGAAAAATATGACAAAAGAAAAAAGAAAAAAATACAAGGGAAAAGACTATAATAGCAATGGTGTCAGTAGAAATGGTGTGAAAAGGGGGATATAAATGGGTATTTATACTCATATTGTTTTTATTTGTATAAAGGCTGCCAGCCTAGCTAGATAGGATTTTGTAGATAATTCTATGCCATTGTGTGTGCGTGTGTGTGCGTGTGTGCGTGTGTGTGCGTGTGTGTGTGTGTGTGTGTGTGTGTGTGTGTGTGTGTGTGTGTGTGTGTGTGTGTGTGTGTGTGTCTCAGCTACTTGGGCAGGGACACGAAGCACTGGTTGGAACGAGAGGGTGCTGGAGGTTTTGGCTTGACCACTAGGCTGAGATCTGTACCCTATGGGTTGGGAGGGTGGCCTAATGGTTAAGGTGTTTGCCTTACAAACACAAGGTACAGGGTTCGAGTCTCACAAGGGATAATTGGCTAGGCTTAAAATGGCTCGCAAGGGCAGTTAGCTTAGTACTAATCTATGAACCTATGAACCTATAGCTGTACCAGTGTGGAATCTTGTTGGGGATCTGGAGAGAAAGGCAGAAACCAGCCCCAGACTGACTGTGATCTCTGTGTGCTCTTAAGGGACATTGTACTTTACTGTGTGTGTACTTGTTATCCTTCCCCATGTGGACGCCCCCCACTGGTGTTAAATTGTACTTTACTGTGTGTGTACTTGTTATCCTTCCCAATGTGCACGCCCCTCACTGGTGTTAAATTGTACTTTACTGTGTGTGTACTTGTTATCCTTCCCAATGTGCACCCCCCTCACTGGTGTTAAATTGTACTTTACTGTGTGTGTACTTGTTATCCTTCCCAATGTGCACGCCCCTCACTGGTGTTAAATTGTACTTTACTTTGTGTGTACTTGTTATCCTTCCCAATGTGCACGTCCCTCCTGGTGTTAAATTGTACTTTACTGTGTGTGTACTTGTTATCCTTCCCAATGTGCATGCCCTCACTGGTGTTAAATTGTACTTTACTGCGTGTGTACTTGTTATCCTTCCCAATGTGCACGCCCCTCACTGGTGTTAAATTGTACTTTACTGTGTGTGTACTTGTTATCCTTCCCAATGTGCACGCCCCTCACTGGTGTTAAATTGTACTTTACTGTGTGTGCACTTGTTATCCTTCCCAATGTGCACGCCCTCACTGGTGTTAAATTGTACTTTACTGTGTGTGCACTTGTTATCCTTCCCAATGTGCACCCCCTTCACTGGTGTTAAATTGTACTTTACTGTGTGTGTACTTGTTATCCTTCCCAATGTGCACGCCCCTCACTGGTGTTAAATTGTACTTTACTGTGTGTGTACTTGTTATCCTTCCCAATGTGCACGCCCCTCACTGGTGTTAAATTGTACTTTACTGTGTGTGTACTTGTTATCCTTCCCAATGTGCACGCCCTCACTGGTGTTAAATTGTACTTTACTGTGTGTGTACTTGTTATCCTTCCCAATGTGCACGCCCTCACTGGTGTTAAATTGTACTTTACTGTGTGTGTACTTGTTATCCTTCCCAATGTGCACGCCCCTCACTGGTGTTAAATTGTACTTTACTGTGTGTGCACTTGTTATCCTTCCCAATGTGCACGCCCTCACTGGTGTTAAATTGTACTTTACTGTGTGTGTACTTGTTATCCTTCCCAATGTGCACACCTTCACTGGTGTTAAATTGTACTTTACTGTGTGTGCACTTGTTATCCTTCCCAATGTGCACGCCCCTCACTGGTGTTAAATTGTACTTTACTGTGTGTGTACTTGTTATCCTTCCCAATGTGCACGCCTCACTGGTGTTAAATTGTACTTTACTGTGTGTGTACTTGTTATCCTTCCCAATGTGCACGCCCCTCACTGGTGTTAAATTGTACTTTACTGTGTATGTACTTGTTATCCTTCCCAATGTGCACGCCTCACTGGTGTTAAATTGTACTTTACTGTGTGTGTACTTGTTATCCTTCCCAATGTGCACCCCCTCACTGGTGTTAAATTGTACTTTACTGTGTGTGTACTTGTTATCCTTCCCAATGTGCACGCCCCTCACTGGTGTTAAATTGTACTTTACTGTATGTGTACTTGTTATCCTTCCCAATGTGCACGCCCCTCACTGGTGTTAAATTGTACTTTACTGTGTGTGTACTTGTTATCCTTCCCAATGTGCACGCCTCACTGGTGTTAAATTGTACTTTACTGTGTGTGTACTTGTTATCCTTCCCAATGTGCACGCCCCTCACTGGTGTTAAATTGTACTTTACTGTGTGTGTACTTGTTATCCTTCCCAATGTGCACGCCCCTCACTGGTGTTAAATTGTACTTTACTGTGTGTGTACTTGTTATCCTTCCCAGTGTGCACGCCCCTCACTGGTGCTAGTGGTGAGGATTGAGGCTCCTTGATTATTGGGCCAGTGCACGGGAGTCACAATTTGCAAATAGTTATGATTACCGAAAATATTATAGAATGTTGAGGCTTGAAACTGAAAATTACATAATTATGACTACCCTGTCTCTACCCGGATAATTTTGAACTCACTTGGGTAACGAGCACAAATAGGAATATTACTGATCTCTTTATACATGCAGGACAAGTAGCAAACTGACATTTTAAAATAGCATTTTTTAGTGAAAGAATGACAAAGAGAATGCTGGTTAGCTACGTCTTAGATATGACTACATTTTCATTTTAACTTTAGGCAAGTTATTCTGTACATGGAACTAATTTTAGTTATGAAATCTGCAGCATTTGCTTTTAACGCATTAAACACCTAGATCAGAAAACTACTGTTGTAAGGAAAATAATGTTAAGTTGATTATAGGGAGCTTACATCAGTTTTAGTGAATGTAATGGCCAGATGATACAGTGAATTCCAATATATAATACTTGATTCATTTCTGTGATAAAGCAAAACGGATAAAGGTGAAAATAATAATATTAATAATAATAAATTTAACAAATAATTATTAAGACTTCATTTACTATTTAGGGGCACATATTTTTATAATTTATAATATAGTCACAATTACCTAATTACAATGGAGGATTATTGAGGTAAGTATAACTTTTAAATTAGGTAAGAGATGGTAGGAGGTAGTTAATTTACAGTTACTAAACTAGTTTAGGAACTAAAGTATCTTTGAAGGGGGTATCTGAAGTAAAAACATGTATACTATTTAAATTGTTTTATGCATTCATTTTTTTCTTTCTTTTTTGGAAGATTTCTATTAATGGAATCACATCATACAAAGGTATTAATTGCAAGTATTTAACCATCAAGTTATAATTGGTTTATCCAGATTTAATGGAATAAAAAAAACACAGCTATCAGAGTGAATAGTTTTAAAGTTTTATAAGATTAATGGCACCAAAAGTGGTAATAAAAGGCTTCAAGAACTTGAATAAAGCAGACATAATCTTGCTGGAAGAAAGATTTTACTTAGAGAAGGGATGTACTGATTGCAGCTTCTTTAGCAGGAAGAAAAGGGGAATAATTATACTATAGAAAATATCTGTGTTAATGCCTAGAGTTCTATATAAATATAATAAATATACAGATCCTAAAGGGACGTTTCATTGGTAAATGAAAAATACAACAACAACAACAAATTTACCATAGCAAATGTATATTGGTTCCTAGAATTGGCAATAAAGTAAGAAAGTGTTATTTAGAAATATTGCTGAATAATTCAAAGGGCAGAATGATTGTTGGAAAATTTTATTTGCATTGTAAGCAAAGAATATACAAGTGAAAAAAAAAGAACATACAATTTCAGCCTCAGCAAAAGCTCTTAAAATGGACAGGAAACTTAAATATTAAAGATATAACATGCTTTGCAGCAAAGAGGTCCTTTTATTTCAAATTTTATTCACCAGGTTTTATGTCCCTGTCCTCTATATGACTACCTTCATTTACCACATTATTCATATACGTTTGGTAGTCAAATGACCCAGGCTAGCTAGATATATCTCTAATGATTAGCTAATTAAAATTGATAACCATGTTCCCATTCTGACCATAATGCCTTTTCAAGTTAACAATAAATATTAGAAACATGTCTATGTTTACTACATACTAGCATATATGACAAAACTGAAAAAATGAAGGATTATATGGACAATAATAATAATAATAATGGCAAAGTTAATGACATGATTTTTGGGGATCCATTAAAAGTATATTTATTGGGGAAAATAGGGATGAAGACCTCAAAATAGGGTCTATATTACGTGATCGAATGTTTAGTTAATTGACTAACGTTGATCACTAAACGTTGAAGACCCAAAACCACGAATGGCAGTTTCCACTCAGAGAAACAAGTTGCTTGGCCATTATGTGGATTATGCCCTTTCTTCAATGTGGAGCGATCTTGGAGTTGGTATATTTAGTTAGGGGGGTATGGGGGTACAGCCCTCCACATTGGGGGGTGGGGGGTGCGAAGCCCTACTTCATTTGTGTTTATTTATTTATTTTTTAGGTAGGACAATAGTATTGTTTCCTTGTATGGAAACTGCCATTCACAGTTTTGGGTCTTTGATGTTTAGTGATCGACGTTTAGTTATTTGATTAATTAAATGTTCGCTCATGTAATATAGGCCCTCAAAATATTACAAGAGAAAACACATGTGGCCAAACTGAAAGAACGAAAATAAGAGAAGGATAAATTTCAAATAGTGACCAATTAACAAAGATTATCCAGAAATTCTCACATATAAACCTGAAGAAGGTTAATTTACACTCTCAATCTACCACACCAAAAGTGTCCACATACTAATAGATCAAACTTAATTACTCTATTAAATCAAATTGAATTAAAAACATACTAAATGCTAGAAAAGAAAACATCTTCCATACAAGAAATCCTTGCAGTATTTAGAAATGATTATGCAAAGCTAAATAAGAGTCAGGGTGTTGATACAGAAGCTATAGAAAAATTCTTTAAAGGCAACATAAATGCTAAGTGAAACTTGGAGCAAAGTAAATCTACTAAAAATATTTTTGCTGATTTACAAGTATATAAATATATCTTGATTATTAAACAAGACAAAATTCTACATATTTTCTCTTTATATAGACCTTTATTCTTGTTAAACACAGATTACGAGACATTCATTTCAATAGGTGCTAAAAGAGTAAGCATCATTGTAGAAGGCCTGATTCACTAAAAAAGCAGGAATTATAAAAAATGAGCAGAAGACAACATAAAGAAAAAGCTAACTCTTATAGATCATGCCTCCAAAAACAAATCTACATTAGTACTGTCAAGTTTAGATTCGAAGAAAACATTAAACTTTACCATCTGGGCCTATATGTATACAGTATTGGAACTCAATGGATTCCCAATCAAATTTTCAAGCTTATCAGAAGGATATATAAAATTGTAAAGCTTACATTAAAATAAGATAATTTTTAATCTTGAGTAGTAAATGTAAGTGCAAGAGGTAGCAGACTCACTTTTGCTGCTAGAAGACCAGAAGCCTATGGGTTCTATTCTCATTCCAGGTGACTGGATTGCTGACAATGCAGTGCAGTATTAGGGGTGCTGCATTCCTGACTATGTCATCCTTCAGATGAGACACTGAACTAAGGCCCCATCTGCCTGAGATGATGTAATTCAGGTGATTGTAAAGCGTCCCACTGCACCTATCAAAAAGAGTAGCGGAAATTCCCTGATGTCCTGGCCACATTTCCCTTAGTTTTATAATATCCCCTCTGGTTTCCCCTAAAAAGATGCTACTAGTCTAGAGGGCCTAACACAGTTAAGGAAGGATATATAAATAGATACAAACACATAAAGCAACTAAACAGGGCTGCATACTCTCCTCTATACTGTTTGATTTGGTAACTGAACCCTTTGCAAACTATATAACACATTACTGAATTAGAGAAGTTTAATATTATTGGTAGTCAACATCTCAAAATTCAGTTTCCTGAAGATGATATTTAACTTTCAGTTGCAGACATAAATGGTTTATATGAAAATATAATTGATTTTGTTAGACTATTTGAGACCATTTCTAAAATGAAATGTAAGAATTATAAAATAGAAATATTATTAATAAATTAAAAGATGAATTAATCCCTAATCGACCACCGTAATCCTGGGAAGCACAAAGATATTTAATATTTGGTGAATACCAGATTTCAGTAAGATAGAGCCCATTATGCAAATAAGTTATAATGACAATATTGCAGAAATTGTTAATTTGCATTTTGGAATAATATGCATTTTTTATTTGAGGATATATTAACTTTAATAAAAATATTACCTCCAAAAATATTGTATGTAATACAGAGCACATCATTAATGCATTTTTGTGATACCCTTATAAAGTTAAAACTGCATATAAATCATATCAGGAAATGTAATGAGGAAGACTTGGGTTTCATAATGTGAAAACGTATATAACTGCAACCATACACACAATTTTATACTGGATTGCTAAATCATATGAAACACAGTGGAATATAGTACATGGTATTATATGTGATAACTTTAAAAGCCATTTCTCATTATTGCATATATTAGATAAAATGTTGTAAATATTAAGAATATATAGGTAATCATTTAAAGAGAAATTTAAGCTGTATCAATTTCAGATAATTTAGAAATGGACTCTACACATATGCAATATAAAAATGGATGTTTTGTGTTTTTCCTATAGCTTATTTCAGAGGAGTGGAGGTAATCTAATTTCTTGGTTTTATTATCTGAGAAGAAAGGTGGTATCTTCAGCAGACAACACAATGGGTAAATTAGAATTGGATCACACAACTTGGATTATCATCATCATCTTCTTTCGGCTGTTCCCGTGAGGGGTCACGACAGTGGATCATCTGTTTCCATTTCTTCCTGTCCTCTGCATCTTGCTCTGTCACAACAACCACCTGCATGTCCTCTCTCACTACATCCATAAACCTTATCTTAGGCCTTCCTCTTTTCCTGTTACCTGGCAGCTTCATCCTTAGCATCTTTTTCCCAATATACTCAGCATCCCTCCTCAGCACATGTCCAAACTAATGTAATCTTGCCTCTCTGGCTTTGTCTCCAAACCTTCCAACCTGGGCTGACCGTCTAATATAATTATTCCTAATCCTGTCCAACCTCTTCACACGCAGTGCAAATCTTAACATCTTTAACTCTGCCACATCCAGCTCTAACTTCTACCTTTTTGTCAGTGCCATTGTCTCCAACCCATATAACATAGTTGGTCTCACTACCCTCTTGTAGACCTTCCCTTTCACTCTTACAGGTACTTGTCTGTCACAAATCACACCTGACACTTTTCTCCACCCACTCCATCCTGCCTGTACTCTCTTCTTCACCTCTCTTCCACACTCACCATTACTCTGAACTATTGATCCCAAGTATTTAAACTCATCCACCTTCGCCACCTCTACTCCTTGCATCCTCACCATTCCTCTATCCTCCCTCTCATTCACACACATATAGTCTGTCTTAGTCCTGCTGACCTTCATTCCTCTTCTCTCTAGAGCATATCTCCATCTCTCCAGGGTCTCCTCCACCTGTTCCCTATTCTCACTACAGATCCCAATGTCATCTGCAAACATCATAGTCCACGGGGACTCCTGTCTGATCTCATCTGTCAACCTGTCCATCACCATTGCAAACAAGAAAGGGCTCAGAGCTGATCCTTGATGTAATCCCACCTCCACCTTAAACGCATCCGTCACTCCCACCGCAGACCTCACTGCTGTCACACTACCCTCGTACACATCCTGTACGACTGTTACATAGTTCTCTGACACTCCTGACTTCCTCATACAATACCACAACTCCTCTCTAGGCACCCTGTCATATGCTTTCTCTAAATCCATAAAGACACAATGCAGCTCCTTCTGACCATCTCTGTACTTCTCCATCAATACTCTCAGAGCAAATATTGCATCTGTAGTGCTCTTTCCCGGAATGAAACCATACTGCTGATCACTAATCATCACCTCCCTTCTTAACCTAGCTTCCACTACTCTTTACCATAACTTCATGCTGTGACTGATCAGTTTAATCCCTCTGTAGTTACTACAGCTCTGCACATCACCCTTATTCTTAAAAATCGGTACCAAAACACTTTTTCTCCATTCCTCAGGCATTCTCTCACTTTCCAAGATTTCATTAAACAATCTGGTTAGAAACTCCACTGTCATTTCACCTAAACACCTTCATGTTTCCACAGGTATGTCATCTGGACCAACAGCCTTTCCATTCTTCATCCTCTTCATAGCTATCCTTACTTCCTCCTTGCTAATCCATTGCACTTCATGATTCACTATCCCCACATCATCCAACCTTCTCTTTCTCTCATTCTCTTCACTCATCAACCCCTCAAAGTACTCTTTCCATCTGCTCAACACACTCTCCTCACTTGTGAGTATGTTTCCCTCATTATCCTTTATCACCTTTACCTGCTGCACATCTTTCCCAGCTCGGTCCCTCTGTCTAGCCAATCAGTACAGGTCCTTTTCTCCCTCCTTAGTGTCCAACCTTTCATACAACTCTTCATACGCCTTATCCTTAGCCTTCGCCACCTCTCTCTTTGCCATGCTCCTCATCTCCTTATACTCCTGTCTACTTTCTTCATCTCTCTGACAATCCCACTTCTTTTTTGCCAACCTCTTTCTGTGTATACTCTCCTGTACTTCTTCATTCCACCACCATGTCTCCTTGTCATCCTTCCTCTGTCCAGATGTCATACCAAGTACCTTTCTAGCCGTCTCCCTTACTAGCTCTGCTGTACTTACCCAGCTATTTGGTAACTCTTCACTGCCACCCAGTGCCTGTCTTAACTCATCCCTGAACTCCACCTCACAATTACCCTTTTTCAATTTCCACCATTTGATCCTTGGTGCTGCCCTCACACTCCTCCTCCTCTTCTTGATCACCAACGTCATCCTACAAACCACTATCCTATGCTGCCTAACGACACTTTCTCTGGTCACCACTTTACAGTCTCCAATCTCCTTCAAACTGGCCCTCCTACATAAGATATAATCCACCTGTGTGCATCTTCCTCCACTCTTGTATGTCACCCTATGCTCCTCCCTCTTGTTAAAATACGTATTCACCACAGCCATGTCCATCCTTTTCGCAAAATCCACTACCATCTGACCTTCTGTATTCCTTTGTTTAACACCATACCTACCCATCACTTCCTCATCCCCTCTGTTGGATAATACTCCCATATTTAAGATAGCAAACTATGCAGCAATTACAATTAATGTCAGAAAAAGAGAGATGAGTATTCTATAATTCTGGAATATTTCTGTGCTAATCGTAAATGGTATTAAGCAATTTCACTTCAAATTATTTGAAATAAATCTCAAATACAAATGTTGCAAATCTTGACTACAACGTGATCTAGAAGGTGCAAATAATGACAGTAATAAAATGTAATCTTTACGTCAACTGGTTCAACAGCTAATATGATTGACTGGAAAATGTTCACACGAAAATGTATTCATAGAACATTAGTAATCCACATAAAATAATAATAAAAGCTAATGAATCACTGGAGATATTAAAGGACCTTGAGGGCTGATTGGAGGTACATTTCATGCTGCGGTGGTGGTGCTGCGGTAGCGTTGTCGCCTCACAGTACGACGCTGTCCGGTTCGATTCTCAGCTAAAGCGTCTTCTGCCTGGAGACATACGTGGATGGGTGTACCTTCGTTGAAGGTTGTGTGTCAGGCCTGGCAAGTCGGTACGTAAGAATCTACTGCCAATCATTAGCGGACCGGAGTTCTGCTGTGGTGACCCCTAACCGGGAAAAGCCAAAAGATACAACAACATGAAAAAGTCACCAAATATTGCCATTAATTACAATTCCTTTTTGATTCCTTGTAGTATGATGAATTTATTGTTTCAAGGTCACTAATAGTGGTTAATTCTCCAATTTCAGAAATATTTTACAATCACAGTATTCTGTACTACAGGAATTATTGTTTTTTGCTGGGACAATTGTGACTAGAAACTGGAAATAAGAAAGATCCCCATCTTTTTAAAAAATTATAGAACTGAGCAATGCTGCATGTAAAAAATAAATGGATAACATAGCATTAAAATCAAAATATGTCAATCCTGATCATAAATGTTTTTGCCTTTTTGGCTTTTCCCAGTTAGGGGTCGCCACAGTGGAACTCCGGTCCGCTAAAGATTGGCAGTAGATTTTCACGAACGCCGAGGTGCCAGCTCAATGTCCAACCTTCAACGAAGGCACGCCCATTTATGCATGTCTTTCGAACGCCCACCCAACCACGGGGAGGACATGCAGACTCCACACAGAAGGCACTCCCTGCACTCCAGCCGAGAATCGAATGAAAGAACCTCTTGCTGTGAGGCAACAACGCTACCACTGCACCACCGTGGATGTGCTAATGTTATCCCACCACCAACATTATTGCCTCCACTATCCCAGAAAATGTAATTTCCCTAGAAATCACATTGGAACAATTCATAGACTCTCTGTCAAAGGCTACAAATAATATTTCCATGGGACCTGACAGCATTCTCAACAGTGTCAAGTACGCAGTATCTGAGCCTCTAATTAAATTGCTCAATCCCAGCTTGTCTACAGGGTTTGTGTTTGATGTTTGGAAAGCAGCCACTTTGACTCTCAAAAAGGGTGGGCAGGGTGGCCCCCTACAAACCCAGGTAATTATTGACCCATCAGCCTCAATAGCCATAAATGCAAAGACATGGAACATAGCATAGCAGACCTCATTTTTGCAGGCATAGCTAATGTAAATGAATTAGTCCTCGTGGTTTTGCTTTGTAAAAAGCAGGTCCTACCTCCTAAACTCTAGTATGCTTCTTTGAAAAGGTTGCAGAGGCTGCGAACAGTAGCCATTCTGTGTACACTGCCGAACTTCAGCTAGTTAAGGCTTTAGATGGTGTTCCTCATGCTGGAATTATTGAGAAATTAGACAAATGGAACTACAGATTGGCTATCCAACAGATCACAGTTTGAGAAAGTTGCCAGCACAATCTCTAAATGTAAAATTGTATCAAATGGTGTGTCACATGGACTCATGCTAGGTCCTCTCCTGTTTGGAATTAATTTCAAACACATCCAAGTCAATGCCTTGAAGTGTGGTTGATCCTGTTTGCTGGTGAGTGCAAGCTGGGTACTGTTATGGACATAACATACTGAATATGGTCTAAAGAAAATGCAAAAAAAGTGCAGAGTAGTAGTGTTTGGGGAAAAAAAAAACAACTTCATATGTTATGAATGGTACTTCTCGTCAAACAGAGACAGCCATAATATACCTGGGTACTTATGTGTCAACTGCCTCTCATTTGATCATCGTGATTTCACTATACTCAGGAAATCTTTTTATATGGGCCAGATAAATACCTGGAGAATATCTTCAAAGCCCAAGGAAGTTATCTTAACTCTCCTCCCTTTGGAAGATATAGACATCTGTGCCACAGCCGGAACATGGTTTAAATCCACAGAAAGTACTCCAACAGTGCAACACTTCAGTGCCTTTCATGCATTTAAACCATATGCTGCAAAGACAAGGATAAAATGTGGGAGTGGGGCTCCATCTATATTAGCAACAAGCATAACTCTACATTAATCAGGATGATGTCCTGGAATTTATTCACATGCAAATTACCATAGATAAAATCCCATACCATATCCTAGCAAGCTATAGGTCACCCTTTATGTCCCTAGAATCCCATAGCTATTATCTACACCTACTGGAAACACTCACCATTAAATCAAATACCTATTTCTTGGGCGACTACCCTGTATAGACTGGGAAACACACATTGGCTCATACTCACATTCATAATGATTCCTACACTTTATTAACACAAATACCCTTGACCAGATAGTGCACACACCTACCAGGTGTTCAAACATATGGGACCCGGTACTCACCAGTATGGATGAATGTTATACCCCCTCCCCCATATCACGTCCTCACTAGTGAGGTTGGACCACAAAGGTGTCCCTCTCAACATAAAAATCAACTTGATGACTCCAGCAAACCTACTAACAGTTGGGAACTTTTCCAAGCAAACTACACAGTATTACGTGATAGTTTATAAAAATTCAATGCCCCTCCCAACCCCAGATACACAACAACCTATGCATTATTATTCACAGAGACCCTGTATAACCATATAAATGGCTGTAAAGAAGCTGGCTGCTGTACCTGGTAAAATTATGCCCAAAACAAACTCTAAAAACAAACCACACTGGTGGAAACCTAACTTCAGTAATGATAGCAACGCTCTAGTTAAACTAGACAAGAAACAAAGATGACTAGTTAAGTCCAACAAGAACAATTATTAGGTCAATTATTAGATCTAGCAGGACCACTTGAGTCACTTTTCAACTACAGCCTTAAAACAGACTTTGCACCACAGACTAAACACAACCACAAGGCCTTCAACAGCTCTGTCTGAAACCTCAAAGGCAGCACACGTCAGTGTACTGAACTGGTGGTCAGTGGTGCCACCTTCACTGAGCAGAACAACATAGAGAATTTGCTGGCTGACAAATTCAGCTCAAACTCAACCCCCAATTCCCCCCTGCTTCCCTCCATGAAATACCTACTAGCATAATCTTCCCCCATCTATTAACAGGGAGCAGGTCTTGGTGGCACTTGATAAGGCCAAAAACATAGCCTCAGTGGGCTCTGACAATATCCCGATATGCATTCTAAACAGCTGAAAACATGATCTAGCAGGACCACTTGAGTCACTTTTCAACTACAGCCTTAAAACAGACTTTGCACCACAAGAACAGAGGAATGCAACAGTTATCCTACTTCACAAGGGTACACTATCAACTGACCCCCTAAACTATAGACCTATTAGTCTGACTAGTCTAATATGTAGAGCCATGTAATGAATTATGATGGAAAATATCAATAAAGACATAGGCAGCCTTCAGAAACTGGCTCAAACCCAGTTTGGCTTTGTCAAGGGAAGGACATGCCTACTAAACCTGGTGGATTTCTTTGAGAAGGTCACACACCAAAGCAATAGATAAGGGGAAAATGGTGCATGCCACCTACCTAGACCTGGCTAAGACATTCTATACAGTACCCCACTCAGTTATAGTTGATAAACTCACAGAACTGAGCATAAACCCCTACATAACTTACTGGATTAAAGCTGGCTTACACACAGGACGTAGCAAGTCAGGCTTGGCGAGACTGCCTCCACTAACAGACTGATCACCAGTGGGGCACTTCATGGCTATGTGCTGGGACCACTAGTATCTGGCATCAACTTCTTGGAGGTTAAGGCTAATGTCAAGAGCCTTTGGCTACCCAAGTTAGCAGATGGCTGCAAAATGGGAGTTATCATAGATTCCCCCCATGATGCAAACATCTTATAAGAGGATCTAACAAAGACAAATGACTGGTGCCAAACTCATGGACTAAAAGTCAATGCCAAGAAATGCTTTACAGTACATTTTGGGAAAACTACCACCCAGGCTAATTACTCCATTGATAAGACACTCCTAAGAGTTGACCCAGTAGTCAGGGATCAGGGAACATATGTAGACAGCAATCTAGACTTCATGTTGCCAGAGTATTAAGAAAATTATTTAATGTTACCCAACTCATAAGTAAGGGCATAGCATCCAGGTCCAAGGAAGTCATAGTGCCACTTTACTCAGCCCTTATCAGACCCACCATTCAGTATAATGTCCCCTTTGGCATGCACCTGACCACACATAAGCAACCACTGGAATGCCCAAAAGGCTTCCTTACCAGGAGAATCTGTCCTATATGGATCACCTTAAAGCCCTCTCTCTATACTCTGTCTCCAACAGGTTACTGAAAAGTGATCTATACCTGGCATACAAGGCATTCTCAAATCCAGCTCTGACGGATCTTTTGCACATTCGCAAAATGAACAGCATCAGAACTACTAGATCCAATTATTTAAATTTTGCTTGTGACATAAATAAGACATGTTGGCAAGGCAGACATGTGTCTCAGAGGATCTCTATGCTTTGGAATAGGCTCCCATCCATATGAAGCAGAGTCCATCCCTAACCCTATTTAAGCATAACCTTGACCAATGGATGAGAAACTGGAAATTCACCTTGGATCTGGCTCCCATGTGGCTGACAGCGAGAAAGAGACAGACAGTAATGTCTAAACTAACATACTAAGCATAACCTCCAGAAATGTCCTAACATACCCTTCTTTCTTGCAAATGCACATGATACATAGGGACACAACTGGGATGGATTGCATGGCTAAAATTATAAAAACTCTGCTGGTCATTTGCCTAGAATATAACTATGAGCCTATGTACATACTGCTGTATATTTGTTGTTGCCATTTGGCCTGGGTTATGACTGAAAATGGTCCAGTGTTTAAGATCAGTTCATTTACCTGGTTAGCAAAGGAAATAAATAATGATGATGGTACAGTGTGGTCTACACCATGGCATGCAACATCTGCACAGCCTGTGCTCTTGTGTGTATGTACATTAAGTGCATTTTTACATTACAAAGACTATACCTGCAATTCTCGTGGCAGTGGAAAGGTAGCCTGGTCAGTCAGAGTTGGGAAACACACAGGGAAGCTTAAAGTGAAATTGTTTCAGCGGCCAAAAGGCTTTTTAGGGACTTAGTTGTTTGGTGTTAATCTGCACTTTAGAGCAGTTTTTGCTGTGCCTTTACATTAAGAAGTTCTAGGATCACCCATCCTGTGACAGTAGGTATTTATCTGGTCACCCTGAATTGGAAAGCACTCCATGGAGCTCAAAGAGTAGTCATTTATTGGCCAGAGGGCATAGGAGTTAGTTCTCAGCTTTTTTCTGTCTGCTACAAATTGGGCACATTTTTGTGGATCTGTTCATTGTAGAAGTACCCTGTATAGTAACAAGCCTATAAGGCTAGTACTTGGGACTTTAACCTGTAGCATGGAAAGGCTTTCCATGGAGCTACGCTTAGGGCAGCTAGTTTGCTCATCAAACAGCACTAATATCAGATCATAGCACTAACATCTAGCCTTAATCATAGACACCACTCAAGTGATCCCTGTAAAACCAAGTCCCTAAACCATAATAGTCCAAATGTAATACATGTCTTGATAATACACTAAAACAAAGAGTAAAAAGGTCACACAGATAACCAACTGGTTAAAAAACACAAAAAGAAAAAAAAAGAAAAAGAAAAATCTAACAAAGCTAGACTTCCAACTGTGTGATACCTTAAACCTCTTGCATCAGAGGCCTCATGGGATATATGCAAATCACCCTTTAAGGATATCAGATGTTTCAGCTAAATGGTAATTCTGAATGTCCACGACTTTTTCTTTTACTTTCATTTTTAAGTCTATTTATGGACAATTTCAGGCCATGAAAGCCATACCTCTCTAGCTGTGGACATGCATGTTTCTGTCTTCTTATAACATCATCAGCACAGCTTAAGGGGAATGTTTGACCTTTGGAAACACAGGGATGTCATACCCAGCTGATATCCATAAACATTAGGGTGTCTACAAAATATCCCTACTAACAAACTAAAACAAAGAGTAAAAAGGTCACACAGATACCCAACTGGTTAAAAGACAACCCTGTGTTTCCAAAGGTCAAACATTCCTCTTATGCTGTGCTGATGATGTTATAAGCAGACAAAAACATGCATGTCTACAGCTAGAGAGGTTTGGCTTTCATGGCCTGAAACTGTCCATAAACAGACTTAAAAATGAAAGTAAAAGAAAAAGTCATGGACATTCAGAATTACCATTTAGCTGAAACACCTGATATCCTTAAAGGGTGATTTGCATATATCCCATGAGGCCTCTGATGCAAGAGGTTTAAGGTATCACATAGCTGGAAGTCTAGCTTTGCTAGATTTTTCTTTTTGTGTCCTGATAACATGGATTTGTGATTTTTTAATGTCTCTCTGGCCAGCTTTATAGATATGGGCATCCTGAGACAATGTAGCAATTGTCGCATGTACTCACACAACCTTTTAATCCTTAAAGAAACCAGCACATTATGTGAGAGATGTACATACAGTACATAACTTCCTTAGAGGCAAAAGTCTTGCTTAAATTTGTGAAGAATACACCACCCTACATCTTTCCCACATAATGGTCACCACACACATAGACCTTCTTGTGCTGAGGCACTTAAAATAAATCTCTCCAAACCTCAAAAGATCTCCTAAGCTGTCTAATGTCTAATGGCAGCACCTATCCTCTGCACCCCACAAAAAAGCAACACCTAAGCCTACACCCAATGATCCCACAAGAACAAAGACCATAAGACAAACAAACATTTTAGCTATTGCAGTTGTTATAGGGGATTCTACTGTACGACACACAGATGCCCCTCTCACCAGGCTGGACAAGGAGAAAATAACAGTTAGTTGCCTATCTGGAGCTAGGATCTGCAACATCAAGCATACACTTGAGTCACTGCACCACAGGTGCTAATATGATTCTATCATAGTTCATGTGGGTGAAAATGACCAGAAATGTACTTACTTGAGTATATGAAAAGCGACATTATAGATCTTTCTGAATATATGTCACAGACAGGTACGTGCCCTGCACTGAACGTCATTCTACCTTCACCAGGAATGATGCCGTAGTATGAACAGAAAATGATTGATTTTAGTACCTGGCTTAGGTTCTGGTATCAGTTTCGGGAATCCAATATCTATCAGCATGGCAGGACGTGATTAGCAGACCAAGTTGCTTTGCCAAGGATGGTCTACACTTGCCCCCCTTCCCTGGGATTTCAGATATTAGCTAAAACTTTATCTATCCCTTATAGAGCCTTTTCTAGGCAATGTCAAAATAACAAAACTATAAAACTACCAACATAGCAAAAAAACCCTCAAAGCAACCTTAAGGTGTTACTATTGATTGATAGAAACCTAAACAAGAAACTCCACACCCTACAAGCCCTTCTCACTCTGTAGAATGTAGATACATCTGTCCCATTACAGTGATTTGGTTTTAAGCCACAGACAGTACTCTGGTAGTGGGAGGCTACACTGCCTGCCACACATTTAGTCCAAGAGAAGCATAGACAGGGGCTAAAGGTGGGGGTGCCTGATCTACATTAGCAACAAATACAACTCCATTTTGGCTAAACGGAATGATATCTTGGAGTTCATTCATGTTCAAGTTTCCATACACAAGGTCCCTTACCATGTCCTGGCCAGCTACAGGTCACCCTCTATGACCCACAAAGCTCATAACTCTAGTCCTACTATAGGTGCTTACCACCCAACCAAATATCCTATTCATGGAAGATTTTAACTACCCCTCTTTTTTTTTTTAAACAAGAAATATCTTTGTTAAATTATCATGTAGTACATAGACAATCTTACATTTGTATAAATGAAAATAAACCATATTGACATAATCTCAGTTGCAAACATTATACATTACAAACCATGCCGCCGCAACTGTAGTTGCAAACATTATATAACGCTTATAATATACCCAGTCATTGTCAGTCAACCAGTAAATAGCTTATTCAGTTCCTGCCTTCTTTTAAGCCACATTCCACCTCTGCATGTATTATTCCCACAATTCCCATTTTTGTTCCTTTGTAATTGGCTTCTACTCCATTCTAAAGATCTTGATTCCAATTGTTTTATCTCTGTTACTATCTTCGCTATTTCTAGTAAGGTTGGTTTAGGATTTGATTTCCGTTTTCTAGTAATTGCTTTTTTGGCAGCCATCATAATTAGACTCAGCAAGGCCTTACTATGTCTAGGCAATTCTGATTCTGTATCATAGCTCAAAAAATAATTTCCTTAGTTAAATCAATTTGCTCACCCAGCATCTCCAACAGAGCAGTCTGCAGGGAAGCTTGAAAGTCTGCCAACTCATTACACTCCCAGAAAATATGTTCCCATTTACCTCTTTCTTCCCCATGACACCTCCAACATTTGCTGTCTACCTGAGGAAAAATTCTTTGGAGTCCACTTGGGGTAAAAAAATACTTACTTAAAAACGTCTAAGCAAAGATCTTAAATCTTCTAGACTTTGTTGCATATTTAGGAGACATGTACATATCCCCAACTGCTTCTTTTGTAAATTGCTTATCCAATCTCACTACCCAATCCTTTCTAACCTCCTCTGATTGAGTCTTATAACTATCATGTAATATTTTATATGCTCTACTAATTATTCCTTTCTCAATGGCAACTTATGTTCTACATTCTACTAAAATCTCTACCAGTAATAGTCTTTCATTTAGGATCCCCCTGTTTCTTTCTGTTTGTCTATACTCTTGATATCAATCTTTGATAGGGAAGGCAATCTATAACCTGCAGCCCAAATAAATTGTTGGTGTCTTCCCAGTCTATTACCCTTCCCTCTCTAGTTATTTGTTCCCAATATCTTGGTTCCTTTGCCAGTTTTCTCCAATAAATTCCAGCCCCCTCTTGCCTATTGTCTGTATCTCTAATTGCAGTCATCCTTATTGGCAGAATCTTCTTTTCCATTCCTGTGTTGACTTAGTTCTTAGAATAATTTCTGCTACTTTATGAATATAATATTCTGTATGATTATTGTTATTCTGTGTAAAGGTCTGCATCCAAAATCCCAGTATTTCCTTGTTTCCTGAGCTTCCCTCCTGTTTCATCATCATCACTTTCAAGTTTGAATTACAGTTTTCTGCTTGCACTATGCATAGGAGCCCTAACTGTGTTGCCCAGAAATACCCCTTCAAATCGGATAATCCCAATCCCCTCTGTTCTATTGGAAGAATTAGCTTATCTCACTTGACTCTTGCCATCTTCCCCTCTCAGATAAAGTCCTTCAGCTTTTTATTATTTGCTATCCACAACTTCTCCTCTTGTTGATAAAAATATGCCTGACCTGTGTATAAAACTAAAGGGACTAAAACATTTTAACATTTTAACTGCTTGTATCTTACTATCTATATCCATATAACAAAGCTTCCATTTTCTCAGTTTTTTATTATCTTTTGTTGAGTCTCTCCCCACGTATCCTTAGCTGCCACACTGGAATCATTTTAATCCATACTCCTAAATACTTCATTTTATCATGTCCCCATAAGTTTGGATATTGCTTAATCAATTTGTATGTGGGTACATAATTTACTGATATTGCCTTTGTTTTAGCTTCATTCATTTTTTTATCCCAAAAAGATTTGAAACTGTCTCAATATATTCCACAACACTGTAATGTCCATTTCAGTTTTGTCAGCTATAAAATAGTGTAATCTGCAAATAGAGCCAGCTTTTCTTGACTACCATACCAATTATATCCTTGAATTTCTGAGTCCCTTATTTTCTTTGCCAGTGGTTCTTAATATAATGCAAACAACAAAGGGGAGAGAAGACACTCCTGCCTGGTTTTTCTGCTCAAGAAGAGATTATCAGAGAGGACCCCACCCACTTTAATTTTTGCCTCTGATCCCTCATATATCCTCCTAATCAACCTTATCATTTTATCAGGAATGCAAATGCTTCCATTGCCCTACTCAAAGTCCCAGCTTACTCTGTCAAATGCTTTCTCTGCATCAGGACCCACCAACAACTGTGGTATTTTTTTACATTCTGCTTCCCTCTGGATCATCAATATTCTATTATTGTTGTCAAATATTTGCCTCACCTCCAAAAAAAAACATTGGTCCATATCTAGCAATATTGGCAGCACATTTGCCATTCTTTTAGACATTATAGACATAAACATATTATAATCATGGTTTAGTATTGAAATGGTCTTGTATGAAACTGGATCTGATGGAGCTTTACCCTTTTTAGGTATTATAGCTGCCACCACTTTCTTCCAGGATGTTTGTACTTCTCCTCCTTTTAAAATACTGTTAATCAAAACCTTCCAGATCTTTAGCATTTTTTCTCTCCTAGCTTCCAAACTTCCACAGGAATACCATCAATCTCTGGGGACTTACCTGTAGATTGGTTATACATCACCATTTTTATCTCCTCTCCTCCTATCCTGTTAGTAATTGAGACTCCTCTACCTCTAGCATTGGCATCTTTAATTCTTCAATAAACATTTCCATTTATACCTTTGCTTGATTTCCATATTTCCCTGGTTTATACAGGTTTTCATAGAATTTCTGAAATATGTGTAATACTTCTACAGGATCACTTGTTATGTTCCTTGTTATAGACTCCCTAATCTTTGTGACAACCCTATCATCTTTCTTTTGCCTGTCTAGTTGTTGTGCTCTAAAGTTATTAGGTCTGCACTCTTGTGGGAGGAGTGGCTGGACTCTGCCCTTCTGAGCTGGGAATTTCTGGTTAAAGGCTTATAGTGCCTGCATATTTGAACTGCTTCTTACTGAAATTGGTACACCTTGTTTGCTGTAGCGTAGACTAGATCCAGGCCTGCTGAATCTAGCTTTGTTTGTATAACTTGAGCACTAATCCAGGCATTCTTTAAAGTATTCAATTGTATTTATTACTGCTTGGTAGTAACTTGATTAAAGTGTAGCTATCATTCTAAGTCTTTTGGATTAAGCACTTGGGCTTCAGACCAGTTGTTTTACATTAGGAAAGATTTTGGCCTGCACTGTGGTGGCAGGACAGGTAGCTTACATCCTTCTAAGTTGTGAACTGCTGATTGAGGGCTCAGTGTCTGTTATTCTAAAAGTGTATTAGTTCTGGTTTAAGCACTTGGGCTTCAGGCCAGTTATTTTACATTAAGAAGGTTTGTGGTCTGCACTCTTGTGGGAGGAGAGGCTGGACTCTGCCCTTCTGAGCTGGGAATTTCTGGTTAAAGGCTTATAGTGCCTGCATATTTGAACTGTTTCTTACTGAAACTGGTACACCTTGTTTGCTGTAGCATAGACTAGATCCAGGCCTGCTGAATCTAGCTTTGTTTGTATGCTTGTTGTTTGTTTGCTTGTTATTTCCCTGAAACTCTAATTCCACCTACAACACAGCTTTTCAGCGCTTCTGTGGATCCCTAGTGATACCTGCATTGCTTACTGTACTTATTTCCTTGTTTCACTTGAAAGAAAGTTACTGTTTGTCATTTTTGCATTTAAGTTACCTGTAACACATTGCATTTAAGTTACCTGGCACTTGCTCACTAAAGCAATTATATAAGTCAGCACTAAAATATTAAAAGCACTACACCCTCACAAACTCCCCTTGAGTACCTTGTTCCCCATTGGCCCTTTTTTTTCAATTATAAAGGAATTTCCAATACTATTCTAGCATGTCCAAAGGTCAGTTGTCAATCTCCTCTCCGGTCCAGCTGGTGAATCTGGGAATCTTGAGGCAATGTTACAACTGCCTCATGTACACAGACAACCCTCTCCTCCTCCCAACAAATTCTGACACATGTGAGAGAGATGCAACCATATAGCCATACTGGAGGCTAAGCTCTCTCAACTCAGTACTGGCAAAACCAGTCAGGAGGAGAAGGAAACCACACTCACTACAATTCCAGTCTCACATAGACCTACCACAACAGCAAACCAAACACATAAACACACAAAAACATACTCAGAGGCTCTAAATAAAAATCTGCCTAAGCAGCAGAGACCTCCAAAGCAGACACCCAAGCAACCGCTACCCCAAAACAAAACACATGCAACACATAGCTCACAAAGCCTGTGTGCCGAACAGTCACAGCCCTTAAGGCTAAACAACACACCTGATACACTTGTAATAGGTGACTCTATCGTCAGGCACACTGATGTCCCGCTCACCAGGCTGAACAAGGAGAAGGTCACGGTGAGCTGCCTGTTGGGCGCTAGGATCCGCCACATAACACAAGCACTCAGATCACTCCAAGGCAAGTACAAATATGACTCAGTCATTGTCCATGCTGGTGTAAATGACCTGAGATGTACCTCCCTGGACTACATGAAAAGAGACATAGAGGAGCTCTCTGAGCATGTAGCCCAGGCCAGTATGACCCTGACCTTGTGTAGCATCTTACCCTCACCAAGAATGATGCCACAATATGAAGACAAGATGATCAATTTCAACAATTGGCTTAAGTATTGGTGTCATTCAAAGGGGATCCAATGCCTGTCAGCCTGGGATGACATGCTCGACAAGCCACAATGCTTCCCTAGGGACGGCTTGCACCTGTCACCCCTGGGCTTTCGGATATTGTCAAAGGCTCTTGCTACCCCCATAGTGCCTTTTTTAGGCAAGGCTCAAAAGACAAACCCACCTCCATAGGTATCACAAGGGATGAGAAACTAAGAGTAATGCTACTCAATGCCAGAAGTCTAAACCTCAAGATGCACACACTCGAAACTCTCCTTAGCATGGAGAACATCGATATCTGTGCAGTAACAGAAACCTGATTCAAGGCTCCTGAGAGCACCCCAGCACTACCAGGTTATACCTCATACCATGCTTTTCAGCCCCAAAACTTGGACCGAACCACAAAAGGAGGGGGAGTATCAATATTCGTCAAAGATACCCACGCCTCCAGGTTGGTGGCACAGCACGAAGCATCAGAGACTATCCATGTGCAACTAACAGTGGGTAAAACTGCCTTCCAGTTTATAGCTTGCTACAGACCACCCTTCCAAACCCAGGAACCCCACTCGGCCTTCCTGAGAACACTGGAAAATATGAAGGTCTCTTCAAACACCATTACATTGGGCGACTTCAACTACCCAAACATAGACTGGGAGCATTACTCTAGCTCCAACACCCTAGCCCAAAGGTTCCTAGAATTTATAAACTCAGATGCTATGGTACAACTTGTTACCACTCCCACAAGAGGGGAAAACATACTGGACCTGATCACCACCAACATGGGGACTCTATGCTCCAGACCAGAAGTGTATCCCTCACTGGTAAGATCAGACCATAAACTAATCTCACTGGATATTCACATCCCGACTCCAACCCTGCCCTGAAAACCACAGTGAAAAACTTCTCTAAAGCAAATTTCACACTCCTCAAAACTGAGGTGGAATCCTTCGAAGCCCCCGGGCCTGTGGAAAATATGGCCCAGACCGCAGAACCCTTTATAAACGCATTCTATGAACACCTTCAGGAATGCATGGATCATGCAATCCCAAATAAAACCAAGACCCAATCCTTCAAAGGCAGACGTCCTGTCTGGTGGACCCCAGCCATAAACAAACTATACAATAGAAAGAGGAAGCTACTACATGATAGAGCAAAATCCCAAAAAGGGAAGGCATCTCTGATCAGTATTAGCAAAGAACTATGGGCACTCATAAAATCGTCTAAGGCCATCTTCAAGAGAAAAATTGCACAGGACACTAAGGATAATCACAAGGCTTTCTTTAGTTATGTTAGGAACCTGGGTGGGAATTCCCAGATATGCTCAGAATTAGTCCAAAATGACAAAAAATACACCAAACCCACAGACATTGCCAACATCCTAGCTGACAGGTTCAGCGCAAACTCCCCCCCCCCACCAAAAGGGCAAATATCTATCCCAGAAGAGTGCTGCCCCCCTTACATCTCAGATGCTCAGGTAAGAGCTGCCCTCTCCAAAGCAAAAAACACAGCATCAATGGGACCAGATGGTGTCCTGGGCTGCGTCCTACATGAACTCCAATTAGAGCTAAACCCAAACATAAAACTACTGTTCAATCTCAGCCTTACTACAGGATATGTACCCAAAGAGTGGCGTACAGCAACAGTGATCCCTCTCCACAAAGGTGGTGCCTCAACGGATCCTGGAAACTATCGCCCCATAAGCCTGACTAGCTTGGTCTGCAAAGCTATGGAAAGGATCATCATGGACCTCATAAATAAAGATATTGGGGACCTACAGACACTGGATCCTACCCAGTTTGGCTTTGTTAATGGCAGATCCTGCCTCTTAAACCTGGTTGATTTCTTTGAAACAGTCACCAAGGCCATTGACGAGGGGAAGGTGCTCCACACAGCCTACCTGGACCTTGCAAAAGCCTTTGATACAATACCCCTCTCGGGCATTATAGATAAGCTCACCAGCTTAAATATAAACCCCTATGTCACTAGATGGGTTGCAAACTGGCTCAAGGACAGAACCCACATGGTTAGAATTGCTGGAGCCATGTCAGACTCCAAACCAGTTACAAATGGCGTCCCACAAGGCTCAGTCCTGGGACCTCTCTTGTTCGGTATATATTTCTCAGAGGTACAGGCCAACACGGAAGGACTGTGGCTGACAAAGTTCGCAGATGACTGCAAACTGGGCACCATAATCGACTCTCCAGCCGACACAAGCATCCTCCAAAAGGGCCTCATAGAAACAGACAACTGGTGCCAGAGCCATGGCCTCCAGCTAAACGCCAAAAAGTGTATAGTCATCCCCTTTGGCAAAAACAAAGTGCCCACAAATTACCACATAGGCGGTAATCCATTAAGCACAGAAGAAGTAATTAGGGACCTGGGGACCCAAGTTGATAGCAATCTCTCATTTGACAACCACGTGGCCAAAGTGGTTAGAAAAACATTTTATATAGCCCACCTAATCATGAAGGGATTCACATCTAGATCAGGGGAGGTCATAGTGACTCTTTACTCATTTCTCATCAGGCCCATAATTGAGTACAATGCCCCTTTTGGGATGTACCTTACCAGACACCTGCAGCAACTGGAGAGACCCCAAAAGTACCGCACCAAGAGGATCAAAGGGCTCAAACAGATGCCATATGCTGCCCGGTTAAAGAAACTCCAGCTCTACTCAGTGGCATACCGCCTGCTCAGAGGCGATCTGTGCCTGACGTATAAAGCCATGTCCAACCTGGAATTAATGGACATGCTGCACCTCAGAAAATCCAAATCCCATCGAGCTACATGCTCGAGAGACTTGAACCTCAGCACTGAAATAAATAGGACATGCTGGAGGGACATATTCATAACCCAGAGGCTCCCTTCACTCTGGAATAAAATCCCAGTCCAGGTTAGGCAGAGTCCCTCATTGACTCTCTTCAAGAGGAATCTTGATGAGTGGATGGGAGATCGTAGGTTTACCCCGGGTATCACTTCTGTGTCACTGTTAGACAGAGGCACAGTATACTAACCTTGAAAAAGGGCATAGCATTTAAAATGGGTGGCGATAGCCAAACACACTCTGGCTATGCTTATAAATGCCCTAGGGCAGATAGCCTAGTATGAACCTATGAACCTAAAAAACAGTTGCTTAACAGCATTCTTTCTAAACCCATGCATATTACTGAGGTAATCCCTTATTTTCTGTGTAGCATTTGGCAGTTGCTCCTCGTTGTTGCGTGAGATTGCCCCTATTCTGCAAAACTTTAACATTTGTCAGTCCCTCTAAATAATTCTTGTTACTTCTTAACCATATCTCCCTTCCTTTTATTTCCACCCTATTTTTAAACTCCACTTTAATTTTATCCCACTTCCTGGTAATATTTTCACAAGGAATTTCTATTTTCTCTAATAGCTCCTGAATAATTTCCACTGTCCATTCCTTAAATTCCTCTCTTTTCAACAGATAGTTGGGAAAGTGCCAGTGTCTCATTTTTATTTCATTATCCCGTGTTTTTATTTTAATTATTATTGGCGCATGATCTGAAATAGTTATTGGGTGCATATCAAGACCTTCAATTAAATGCATGTGTTCCTGTGAAATGTAAATTCTGTCTAGCCTAGCCCAATTTTTATATATTGGGGAATAGTATGCAAATTCACTCTTAACTCCTAGTACTGAATTCACATCTTCCATGCCAAATATTTTCATAAATTTCTTTAATTAACTACCCCTCCATTGACTGGGAAACATACACTACCTCTAACTCATGGCACATTTCCTGGACTTTATCAACACAAACATTCTGGATCAGATAGTGCACACTACAACCACAGGATCCAACATATTGCACCTAGTACTCACCAACAGGGGAGCGTGTTTTACCCCCACCCCCCATATCACAACATCATTGGTGAGATCAGACCACAAAGTCATCTCCCTTGAAATAAAAATCAGCCCAGAAAACCCAACAAAACCCGTAACAGGAATTATTCTAAGGCAAACAACATCCTGTTAAGCAACAGGTTGTCAAAATTCACACCTCCCACAAACCCAGAGAACACAACAACCTATACAGAATTAGTTACAGAAACTCAGTAAAAACAAGTAAAAGGCTGCACTGAGGCTGCCATACCTACGATAAGGCCAGATATAACACCAAAAACAAACCTCATTGGTGGAACCCTCACCTTAACAAAGTACATAACAAAAAAAAAAAGCCATGCCCAAAATCAGAAAGAACAGCTCTCTAGAGGCAAGAGCTCTCTGATTCAAACAAACAAGAAACTAAGAGATCTAATAAAGTCCAACAAGGCAATTTATGAGTTGTGGATAGCACGGCCTTCTTCAGCTTTGTCAGGAACCTTAAAGGTAACACTCATTAGTGTACAGAAGTGGTGGTAAATGGCACGACCTTCATTGACCATGGTGACATAGCGAATGTACTGGCTGATAAATTTTACTCCAACTTCACCCCCCACTACCCCCTTTGAAAGGCCTTCTAGTATATCCTCCTCAATGATCAACAGGGAGCAGGTCCTGGTGGCACTCGCTAAGGCCAAAAACACTACTTCACTGGGCCCCAACAATATTCCTGGTTGCCTCCTAAATAGCCTAAACATGACCTAGCAGGACCACGCCAGTCATCTCTCTTCATAAGGGTTGACCATCAACTGACCCTGGGTACTATGGACCCATCAGTCTGACAAATCTAATATGCAAAGCCATGGAACAAATTATCATGGAAATGATCGACAATGGCATTGGTAACCTACAGACACTGGCCCATTCCAATGTGCTTTTGTTAACGAAAGGTCTTGCCTACTCAACTTGATAGACTTCTTTGAGAGGGTCATCAAGGCTATGGACAAGAGGAAAACAGTGCCTACCACTTACCTTGACTTGGTCATGGTGTTTGATCCAATACCCTACCAGATACTGTTGAGAAACTCTCATAACTAGGCATAAATCCCTACATAAATCATTGAATTGCTGGCTGGCTCACAGATAAGACCCAAGAAGTCAGGATCAGTGAAACCATCTCCAGCAGGAGACCAGTCACCAGCAGTGTACCCCAAGGTTCTATGTTGGGCCTGTTTCTGTTTGGCATCTACTTCCAGGATGTCAAGGCTGTCAAAGTCCACTGGCTCACCAATTTGCAAATCAATGTAAATTCGGAGCTTACATAGATTCCCTTCACAACACCAACATCAAACAAGAGAGTCTAACACAAACAAATGGTTGATGCCAAAGGTACGGGTTAAAACTCAATGTAAAGAAATGCATTATAAGCCCCTTTTTGAAATCATCCACCCAAGCTAATTACTCCATCAATAAAACACCCCAAGGGTTAACCCAATAGTAAGGAATCTACATTTGTAGACAGTAATCTAGCCTTTGACCAACACACATAGCCAAAGTAGTAAGAAAATCATTCTATGCTATCCAGCTCATAAGCAAGGGTATTGCATCCAAGCCGAAGAAAGTTATAGTAATGGTCTACTTGGCCCTTATCCGACCCTTCATTGAGTATAATCCCCTCTTTGACATGTACCTAACCAAGTACTTGCAATAATTGGAATACCCTCAAATGTTCCTCACCAGAGAATCCAGGGTATGAATACCCTGTCCTACACAGATTGCATTAAGGCCCTATGTCTGTACTCAGTCTCCTACAGGTTACTGAGAGACACTCTTTGCCTAGCATGTAAGGCATCCTCAGATCCAGCTCTGATGTATCTCTTGCACATTTGCAAAACAAAGAGCACCAGAAACACTAGATCCAAGGGCCTGAACTTTGCCTGTGACATAAATAGAACATGCTGGACAGATGGATATGTGTACCATGTGATGGAATAAAAACAAAGAGCACCAGAAACACTAGATCCAAGGGCCTGAACTTTGCCTGTGACATAAATAGAACATGCTGGACAGATGGATATGTGTACCATGTGATGGAATAAGCTCCCTGTCTATGCATGAAGCAGAGTTCATCCCTGACCCTATTAAAAAGAAACCCTCATCACTGGATGGGAAATCACAAACTCACTCCAGTTTGCCCCCCATGCCTCTGATAGACAGAGGCTGACATTAAGTAAAGTAATCCCCAGCTAACATAGCCCCCACAGAATCTTCAGCTACCTCCTTACTAAAATGCCCCACCTTATATCCACCCAAGAAACTTGGGGTCAAACCTGGGTTTGGTTGCACAGCTAGGCTTGTAAAGACCCTGGTGTTTGTTAGCCTAGTATAAACATATGAACCAGCAATTCATTTTATGGCAAAATGACATATCTCCCCAACTACCTGTCTCTACTGGTGTTCCCCAAGGATCCATCCTTGGACCCCTACTCTTTATTTTCACCAATAATCTACCCTCTGCCACCAAACATGGCACACTGATACAATACGTAGATGACTCAACCATCATCTGCTCAGCCCAGTCCCTACCCAAACTGCAAAAGGTCACACAGGATGCCTTTTCCTCTGTTAAAACTTGGCTATCTGATGCCCAGTTAATACTCAACCCAAACAAAACTAACTCCTCATCTTCCAACCCACCAAACATACTCAAAACAACTCTCATTTTAACATCACAGCAAAAGACAACACCACTATCCACCCAACAGATCACACTAAATTACTAGGAGTTGAAATAGATGATAATCTCAAAATTGACATTCAGTTATCCATGATCATAAAAAAAGTCCACAAAAAACTAGGAGCCTTATACAGAAATAAACAACTTCTCACCAAAGCAGCTAGGATTTCAGTAGCAAATTCGCACCTTATCTCCACCCTACTTCATGTCTCTCCAATATATACCAACCTAAGGCAATGCGATCTAAATAAACACGAGACCTGCTACAACAAAATCGCCAAATTCGCCACCGGGGCATCCTACCACAGTCACCACTGTCTCTCACTTACTGAACTAGGCTGGCTAGAACTCCCTCACCTCCTTCAATGGTATCAACTCGCACTCGCCCACAAACTAGTAAACCATCCTCTAAAGGTCCCATCCCTCCAGAAACTACTCCAACCCTATCTCACCACCAGACCACTGCGATCCAGCAACAAAAATCAATTACAGGCTACTAGAGCCAATAACGCTACGGGAGAAGCACTATTCTCCAGCGCTATAGCCAAATTATGGAACACCCCTCCCCCCAAAATAACCTCTGTACCGTCATGCACCCACTTCAAAGCTTTACTTAAAGCGCACCTAAAAACATGCTGGCTATGCCCTTGTAACTCTCCCCTCTAATTTCTCCTACTCCATCTACCCTCTACCTCTCTTCCACCCCACAAACTGCCTTTGATTGCAGCAAACTCTGATACTTCCATGCCTATCTACTTATTATAAGGCAGTAACTTCTTATTGTAACAATTGTTAATATCTGCTATGACTTCGTGGATGGAACAGATGCTAGTTATCTACTGAATGTACTATGCTGTTCATCTGTAACTATGTGTGTAATATTTTAATTGCTAGGATTCTTCATCTGTAACTATGACTGTAATATTTTAATTGTGGAGCTTTTCTCCCTGGGCCTCCACTGAAAATGGACCTGCGTCCAGTCGGACATTCCCGGTCAACAAATGTAAATAAATAAATAATAATAATCTATGAGATGATGGGCAGTGCTTGCACAGCTTTACTTACTACAGAGACAGGAAGCATATTTATTTATTTATGCTTTGTTGCCCAGGTTAGTCCCACTTGACAACTAGCCTATTTTTAGTGGAGCCAAGGTGGTATTTATACTACTATGGAAAACTTGGAAAGGGTATCAGGGAACTTCCCCTAATATTTTTGTTAAGTGGCTTGGGATCTTTTACATCCACCTGTGCTACCACCATCTCAGGCAGATAAGGTCTTGGGTTAAGGTCTCATCTGAAGAATGACACAATCAGGAGTGCAGCATCCTGTCTACCTAGTGTGGGAATAGAACCCTCATCCTTCTGAGCCAAAGGCTTGCGTGCTACCTGTTGCACCAGTGACATTGCTGGACAGCAGATGGTGCTGCTCATCTAACCAGTGGCTAACACTGTATCCATCAGTGCTACCATGAGGTATACGGTATTCACCCTCCAGTGTGCCTTGGCAGACCATGTTGTTCATGGTCTTGGAAGGTTCTGGATTTTAGTTGGATGGTCACAGCCTGTGCACACCATATGATGCAGAGTGTTCCTAGGGCAACATAGTCAGCTCTGGTGATGGAGCCCAGCACTTGTGAGTGTGGCTGGTCTAATGTTTCTAATGTTTGGGGTTAAGAGTACTCCAGGTTCCATTCCTCTCTTCTGTAGTTCTATACCGTCACTATCCGCTTTAGGTAGATAGAGCACCTCTCCTCATGGTCAACATCTGTGTCACGGGCACTGTACATGTCACACCTCTCCTCATGGTCAACATCTGTGTCATGGGCACTGTACATGTCACACCTCTCCTCATGGTCAACATCTGTGTGATGGGCACTGTACATGTCTTGTCTCTTATTATGGGCCACTGTATCAGGATGCACATATTCTACTCAGTCCCTGCTGTGGACCACATCAAGCCCCAAGATCATAGACCCCCACAGTGCGCATTGCAAATGCTTTTGACACAGCAGTTTCATTCTGTCATTGGAAGATGTGATCCCCTACTTCCCACAGTCTGCTACCAGATTTTGTTCCTACCTCATCCACCTCTCAAGAACATTATGACAGTATTGCTATAACTAACACACACAAAAAAGGTCACGGCACGAATAAATGAACCGTTGAGTAGAAAAATAGTATAATCCACAGCTGCATACAATGGACCAAACAACGGTTTAGGAAGCCACAATAAACAAGTAAAAATTCAATTTATTGAAATGTTAGTGCTTTCATAGTGATAAACACCACTTCATCAGGCCATATCAACACTTCTAAAAAACAGTAAGTATACACTATTCAGAATTAAGCAGCAGCCAATCAGAGTAAGACAGTTAGCTCATTCATTCATTACTAAATGTTCTAAAAGAGACATAAACATATTTTCATACTTCAAACTCACACCAAGAATAACTGTAATGGTTATACATAATAACTCTGATAATGGACATACATTTAACTCTATAGACGCAATAAAAAACATATATTAAAAAAAAAAAATGGAAAATAAAAGTTCGATTACATCTTATTTAAAAAACATTCTATTCTGAAGAATAGGTTTCAAGGGAATTCTGTCATTCAACCCCTTCCACTCTCAACCTTATAATCCATCTAGTTTCAGACGTTTCTGTCTTATTAACCATATCACCACCCCTGTTCACTATCCAAAACCTTCTCTATCAGAAGAAATCTAAAAGAGTGTGGAGGACAACAGATGGAAACATGTTTAGCTAAAGCATTCATCAAAAGTACATTTTTGATGTTCAAAAGATGTTCCCTAATCCTAAGCTTGACTTTCCTGTTGGTCTTCCCTACATAAAAAGCCAAACAGGCACTACACACTGTTAAATACACCATGTTAGAAGTATTGCAATCTGCTGTCAATCTAAACTTAAACTCAATACCATGGTCTGGATGTATAAACCTATTGGTAAACCTACAGTAATAGCATTTGTTACAAGGGAAAGTCCCTTGCCTGACAGATTCTAGAGAAAGTCCTGTGCTTTCTTTCAGATAGCATAGACAGTCTCCTAAATGATTTTTTATTCATAAATAAAAAATTAGGTCTGTCTCCTACAATAGTTTTAATCTCAGTCATATGTCAAAATCGGCCAGTACTTTTTCACTGCATCTGTTACAATATTTACATTATCAGAGAAACAGGTTGGTATACATATTGGTGCCTTCTTGGTCTCCTAAACATTCTCAAGAGCACCATAATTTGATGAAAAATAAGGTCTACCTACTTCATCTCTCATGGTCACCACCTCATCCAAAATAATATTGATAGTGGCATCTGTATATCCCCTCTCAACAAACCTATCTCTAAAGTCTACTATTTCTTCCTTAAAATCACTCTTATTAGCTGTCAGCCAGTATTGATGTAACTGTCATTTTACCTCCAACCTGTGCAAATGATAATTATGCCTTGCCCACCCCATAACTTGCATAGGTAGGGTAATGCGTGCTGCATGGTGTGGACACTCCATGCACTGTCTTTCATGATCTGAGTGATGCATGCATCATTTTACTCTGTTACATCTATCATCAGCCACGGTTGTGGGCGAGGCTGTTGCCTCTTTGTCTGTGCCACAATGTATTAGCCTGTGATTGCCTAACATGTGGTGTTTCTGCTGCCTGATAATTCTCGGAAAGGTCTCTGATGAACACTGCAGTGTTCCAGAGGAAGCAGCAGGGTGGTAACAGCAACCCTTTAGCATTATATGCCATGGTCTAGGAGTTGCAGGTGGGGATCATCGGTCACAGTTGTACCACATATTATGTATCACCTGGAACAAACAACTGTGACACAATTATATGTGGACTGCTACATGCTTACATGGTACCAGTCTATACTGGCTACTGTACCTGCCTAGATATGCACCTGTCTCAACACATGAATTATTGGTACAGGTCGGAAACCACATTTGCAAATCACAGGAATTGCCTGTGTGTTGAACATTATAGATCATTCCTTTGGAACCGCACACCACCTTGCAGTTGAAGAAGTGGAAGTCTTTCCTTTTGATGTATCTGATATCCTGTGGACCAGCTGAGGCCTTGATGGCAATGTGAATGCATTTAATGGCTAGCAGGACCTCAGTGAAATGAACTGTAAAATGCCTGCATAATGGTTGTTCCCTCTTCTTTTCTTTCTTCTCTTGAGAGCCATATATGTTATTCTGCATCCTGCAATAAAATGGAGTATTATGAGGGGCTGATTACTCAAATTTTCCTAGTATGTCCCCTGATAGTCACCGAAAGGTGTCTGCAGCTAGAATGTTAAGGTGACACATCTTAGAGTTCACTGGGATGAGCTGCCCATACACCCCCCCTTGATTCTGCTTGTGGGTGATGCAATCTGACAAGCACCCTTATGATCTCTATATCCATACAAAAGCAGCTCAAACTCTGATTGTCAATCAGGTGGCTTAATGGTAAATCACTTTGGTTATAGTATGCAGGGTTCTGGGTTTGAGACTTGCGAGGGCTGATTATTAAGAATAGAACATGCTGGAGGGATAGGTTCCTGACCCACAGACTCCCCATACTCTGGAATAGGCTCCCCATACATGTCAAGCAGAGCACCTCAATGGCCCTCTTCAAGAGGAACCTTGACGATTGGATGGGAGATAGGAAATTCACCCCGGGATCACATCAGTAGACCTGCTAGACAGGGGTCCAGGAAAGTAAATATTTGTGGGAAGCAATAGCCAGGGAATCCTTATGGCTAGGCTTGTATAGGCTCTAGGGTCGATAGCCTAGTATCTACCTATGAAGGTGTTAAAAGTACCATTTGCTTTAGCACTAAGGGCCACTGTATGCATTATCAAGGTCACTGAGCATTGGCAGTGGCCACTAACATTGCTTGACTACATGCTATGTCACTGTGCACCTGTTTTATATGCCTATGAATTACTCATCCATGTCTGATGTGTCTCATTTGTATAAGGTGACATCATTTCCATGACATTATGCTGTCATCTGCATATTCTGCATGCAGTGCTACTTTTACTTTAGCATCCAAGCTACTCGTATCCTTGAATAATGTCTGCACATTGCTGCTACCCTTGAATCATCTCATCTCATCTCTGAACATTGACGCTGCCCTCACTAATTTGTACAACACTGTGCACGGTCTGTAAATATTGAACATGGTCATCTAAGGAAGCAATTTAATAATCGCTAACAACTACTTTCAAGGCCAGAGTGCAAATGAACATCATGATTAAGAAGGAAAAAGCTTACAGTCAGAAAACATTTGCAATTATCTCAGTTTACACATGGATAACAGAAATTAGCTATAAGGTATACGGCATACCTGCAAAATAGTTTTATACTAGTGGTTTTGCTACAAAAATAAGCAGTAATAAAATAAAAAATAAGAGAACCGTGTATTCTCCTAATTGTGCATTTTAATAGAAAACATCATTAATACGATTGGCAAACTCAGAGTGAAGTGTTGGGAAGACTTTAGTGCAATCTTTTTTAGTTACTTAGTTTTTGTTTTCTTTGTTTTAACAACAGGTAGGTTTTGTGAAAGGGGCATTTCGGAGTTTAGGTCCTGTCGAAGCATGATAAGCGATAATGGGCATTTGCTGCATGGGCGGTAGTGGGTAGGCTTTTGATTTGATCATTTGAAAAATGGATCATCTTTGTAAAGGAATGTAGTTGCTATAGGATGTTAAGGAATATAGTTACACAACAAAGCTGATGGATAATATAGTGATGTAACAGAAAGTAATCCAGACACAAAAGATTTCCAATTAAGCATGCAGCCATTCCCTTGCTATCTTCTTTAGGAAAATGGAAACACATCATTCAGATGGTCCATATTTGAAAGCTGACCTCTTAAAGTATCAAACATCTCCATATGGCATTGTCAACTCCTTTGAACTTGGCAACATACTGAAAGTCATCTCCCACTACTACAGATATAGAGTTGATTACAAATACAAAGAAGGGTAAGTGGTAACACCTGTCTAATGTACAGGTCCTGGTGGCAGTCAGTGGGGGTGTCTGCAGCAGTCCTCCTACTGTTTGGAATGCATAGCAGAGGAAGGCCTTCAAGAATATCAAAGATATCAAATCAATCTCCTGGAACTCTCAGGGTAAAATCTGGCCATTTCTCATTGAGCTAGTATGCCACCAACAGTTGCTGTATAGACCGTATGTCAAGGCAGCACCCATTCAAGGGCAGACGTGGAAGATGTAGAGACTTGCTACAGATTTGCGTTACTGAAGGACAAATTTCTTACTGCACAATATATGGCAGATTGCTACGAATCTGTTTACTTTTACACTTGCTTTATGAAGGACAATCTTAGTTTAGCACTACTACAAACATTTCCATAGATTATTTTTTTTTTCATCTAATTTCCTTCGAAAAACCCTTTACTACAAAAACTACATTTTTAATGATGTAAATATTATATGTGTGCCTATTTTATTTTCTTAATTTCTGCTTAGTTTTTCACATATAATTTAACTGTACCTTAGAAATGCCGAGTTTGTTAATATTTAACAGTGACTCCTCTTCTGATATTGTGCTGTTCAAATTATCCTGCTGTATTTTCTCCTTCTGCTGCATTGTTTTATTGCACCTTCCCAGGCTGAACTTTCATCTTTATCAGAGTTCTACCTCAGTTAACAAATGAAAAGGTTGACAACTTCCTTAATAAACAGCTCGGCGCTGAAAATGAAAACAGAAAAATCCAAGATTTCAGGAATATTATCCACTTCACTTTCTTATACCACCTTAATATAATAACCTATTTAAATTATTAAAAGAAGTTTAGAAATGTTCCCGTCATATATTGCTTCAAACTCTCATACCGGATGGGTGAAAATTAAGTTCTGTCATTCAGATGCTTCTTTAAACAGACGTAAAGAAGTGATGTCTTCCCTGTAAGACTTTTTGCTAAAGTTTGGTACTTTTCAGGAAAGACTTGCAAATCTACAGAAAAACAGTTTAAGACATATGTCTCAACTGTCCTGATTTTTGCCTCATATTTCTGGTCTGCTCCTCATAAAATTTGTAATTTTAAGTCAGTAAATAATGACATACACTTAAGTTTCAGAGTTTGATCTTTCCGAAAATGAATGCTGGCATGAATCCTGTTATTCTAACAATTTCTAAGTTTATAAGAGCAGTATTTAAAATCTGTTACTATTTTTAAATATTTGACTTCCTGTTATTTCAGGCTTTTCAAGATTTCTTGTGATAAGAGAGGTATTGTTTAAAACAGTATGCTCTACTTAAAGACATAATTCAGATACAAAAGGCATTACAACTGCACTAAAAATATGGATGGTAAACTGAAAGAAAATGAAACCTGCAAAATAGATAATGTGGAAAACCAGGACAGAAGATGCAACATAAGGCTCTTTGGACTATCAGAAAACACAGAAGGTGAAGATATGATTTATTTTCTTACTGCCTGGATCCCTAAAGTTTTATACTTATACTTAGAATGTTCTACTACTTCCCTCAAAAAATCTTTGGAAAAACTACAACAGATGGATACTACCAGCACAAAACAAAAAACACACAACCCTCTTCATCTTCTAACAAAGAGAATAAAAAATAAAGGAACATATCTATGCTGTGTTGCTGTTCTGTTCTCCATAGATTTATTGTTCATTCAGAGTGAAGTGAATGATCAGATGTTGTCTTTTCCATCTGGGTTCAACCTATGGGTTATCAGCTTCTAATCAGATCTGTTGCAGGCCAATAGCTCTGAGACCTTCACCTCCTCTACTCATAACCCCCTGCTTCACTTAAACTATCACAGATCTAGCTTGCTACCATTCCGGACAGCAGCTTGGTCATTTGTTCCTTCTCTGTATCCTTTTTGGTCAGGGTTTGATTGGTCCTCTACCTACCTTGTTGGAGTTCACCAGAGAAACATGCAGCTCACTCTTTTGTCCCCCAGGTAGGCACATCCATCCTCTATGCCACTTCCCTCAAGTTCCCAGACCACTAATCAAAGTCAGGTTACCCGTATAGAACAGTGACTATGTTCTCTTGTTTTGTACCTTGACAGCCACTGTAGTTAAGTCAGTATGTGGGGGGCTGGTACTAAGCAAGTCTGTGATGTTCATACAGATGGATTTATGTTGGGTGTACAATAAACCGCTGATAACTTCAATTTGCTGGCTCCACTTGTCATTCAACATAGTATCAGAAGTCATTGGTAACTAAATCTCATCAAAGTGTAATGAGTGACTGAAGTGCAAAAGGTAATTGCATATTAATTGCATATACATTAGCAGCATGGCAGAAGGATTTTGTAGACCCGAACCACTGCTGTTTGATGGTGATGTCATGGAGAATTGGCCTGTGTTTGCATAAGTATATGATATTTTCATAGCGGCTGCAAATTCAGACAAAGACGAATGCACATGAGCATTTATACTTCTCAATTTGGCAGGCTCAGAGGCTATTGAGTGAGAATGTTTTTTTGTATACACACCCGCTGTTTATGCAGGAGAGGGTGGAAACCACTGTGTCAATCCTCAAGCGGAAATGTGCAAAGATCTGGAATACTTAAAATGCATATTCCAAGAACTGTGTAACCCCCCAGATGAATATAACGATGGGGCAACATAAATTCAATACAAGAAATCAAAAGCCTGGTAAAACTATTGAAACATATGTTACTGACTTAAGAAATAAAGTAAAGACATGCAGATTTGGGGCTCTACAAGATGATTTAATATAGGACCGCATTGTATGTGGCATTAATAATGATACAGTGAAGAAAATTCTATGTGATAATGAATTAACATTGAGCAAAGCTATTGAAATTTGCCAGATACATGAAATCACAGAAAAACATACTAGTATGCTTAAAGTCCAAGGTAATCAAATGTTCACCAATAATATTAGATACTTCCAATATTAGATACTTCCAATAACGATCTCCAAAAACTTCATATAATAAAAGAATTTAATGAAGGTGCACATATAAAACAATGGTAAGCGCTTTCGCAGATGCTTCATCAGACCAGTTATAATCAAATCACAAAGGGATTTAAATACATAAATCGGCGGGAAACATTCAGAAAATCACTATCCTTAAAGAAACATCTACATAAAAACCATTGTGACTAAATTTAAAAACTTAGTTAAAAACAATAAACAAATATATACATAACTTGTACAAGACCTAACTGATACAAATTATCATGACGCCTAAAAGTCATTGCATCAAAGCAGAAGTTGATATATAATCAGCAAGTGCGAAAAGCACCATAAACACAATTATAAATACATATCTCAATACACCATGCCCAACATCTTGTATGTATAAATCATGTCATATAGGTGTACGATGAATCAGTCTACAATAAACCAACTTATAGGCATAATGTCTGAAACACTACTAAGTGTATGCCCATCGTACCTCCTACTTACATGTGTTCATGTAAATTGCCCTATATTATGCTGCATATATATGTATACACATAAAGACTAAATCAAAAATTGTAGTGAACCTACATGTGCACCACATTAGACTAACATATATCTAGCACGTATCATGTTTCACATTTATTACCTAAAAAACCTATAAATTATGAAGAATATGTATAACAAAGCTATCAATACTTTATCTTAAGCCTCCTCTTTTTCAGATAAGGTTTGACTGGCACTCGCCCATTCAGCCCTGGTGGCTTATCGGACCTAAACTTGATAATCCAGTCACTCTCTTTAGATTCTGTGAGATTAGACAGGTCCCCCTTCCTAAATGAATCATGTAACTTCTCCAATATCCTAAACCCAAATGTATGGTCACTACCTAAGTCCATTGCATGTTTTGCCAGAGCATTACTCAAAGTGCCCTTCCTAATGTGGTATACGTGCTCACTCATCCTGTCTCTAAGACACCTGTTGGTCTTGCCAACATAGAATGCGGAGCACCGAATGCACGTAGCCAAATAAACCACATTGGTGGACATGCAATCACCTCCAGCTCTTACTCTAAATTCACCAAACCCATTTGGGTGTATAAAAGTTGGACTTGAATCTATGTAAGTGCAAAAATTACAATGTGTACATGGTACTGTATATACCATTGGCTCTATATCGTCATGTGGCCGAATCTTGGGATAGCACAACAAACTTTTAAGGTTCTTTTTATTTTTATAGACAAATCTAGGTTTGTCTCCAAGTACATCTTTAATGCTTGGTTCAACTAGTAAAACATGCCAGTGTTTACTGATAACGTCTTTAATGTTCCCCACATCCCTAGTATAATACACTGGACATGCAACTCTTTTCAAGTCAGTACTACCTTCTTTATCATCGTGACCCAAGTCTCCTAACCTCTCAGAAAAATAGGGTGCAGCTCTGCCCTTCCTTAAGCTGTCTATCTCTAACATACCTGTAGATAAATCTCTATCCGTGTATCCTCTCTCTTTCAACATTGATTCAAGATTGGCTAGCTCATCTGTAAAATAAGCTTCATTGGGGTTATATCTAGATACTCGCATCGCCTGGCCTTTCACTATATTTTTATAGATATGGCCTGGATGCATACTCTGTCGATGCAAGAAGGAGTTCCTATAACAGGCTTTCCTGTGCAGTCCTGTGTTAATAATGCCCCCTTCCAATCTTTCTACAAAAATGTCCAGGAAAGATATCCTAGTATCAGATGACTCATAGGTAAAGTTCAAAAAACAGGTTGTATCATTCATTAATTGGACAAATTGAACTAGCTCATCTATGTTACCATCCCATAAAAAGAACAGGTCGTCGACAAAACGCCTGTAGAATGGTACATACCTACCATACAAACTACTAGTGAACATATGTCTAACCTCCCATTCGGCCATAACAAGGTTGGCGTAGCTATTGGCACAAGAAGTGCCCATAGCTACGCCATCCTTCTGTAAAAACAAATTTTCGCCAAAACAAAAGACGTTGGACTTCAATACCATTTCTATTAATCTCATAGATAAATCAATATCCTTATCAGTAAGGCCAGATTCTCTTCTCAAATAGCTATCCACCATATCTAGTCCCATTAAATTGGGGATCATTGTAAATAAGGACTGAACGTCCATCGTAACAAATATATACCTGTTGTCCAAGGGACTCCGACCCAAAAATGTATACAAATCCAACAAAAACTGTTTGGTGTCACGTAGTACGTACTGGTTACGGTTAACAACATCCCTCAACTTATATTCCACGTATATGGAGAGCGGTTCAGTAGACCAGCCTCTCCCAGCTACTATTGGCCTGTAGGGGGGATTAACTGAATCTTTGTGAATCTTCGGTAAACCTTGAATCACTGGTATCAATGGGTGCCTCACTTCAAAAAATTCAAACAAATGTTCATCAACCAGACCATTCATCTTAAAGTCAACTAGCATACGATGCACTCTTCCACTAATACTATTCACTTGTTCCATGGAAATGGGGGTATAGAACTGCTGTTCACTCAACATCTTTAGCATGTCACTGTTATATCTAGCCATATCTAATACCACCATACCACCACCCTTGTCGATGGGTCTCACAATAATGTTAGAATTGCTCCTTAGATCATTTAGTGCTCTTGTCTGGTGTGTGTTCAAATTGAAGGCCTTCTTACTGTGTTGCTCCCTTCTTTTGTACTTCATATTATATAAATCATCCTCGACAAGCTTACTGTAAGCAGCTATCAAAGGGGGGATATGCGGCATATAGACACTAGGTTTCCTGATCACTTCACTGTGACTTGAACCTTTAAACTCGAACGCTAAACATAATTTACGAATATACAGTTTAAAATCTTTCAGCGTTTCTTCTAAGCTACTAAACCTGGTGGGTATGAATGAAAGTCCCTTCGAAAGTACTTCCATCTCAGTGGATGTCAATACATAAGAAGATAAATTAAACACTAGTCCTTGTTTCTCACACCCCACATTTTCTTGAGGTTCAGTGTTTGAGGGCGGTCCGGGGAAAACTTCCTCTTCTGCCGCCCTCTGCTCATTGAACGATTCCTCCCCTCTCTGGAAGGTGACCTGATGGGGAAAGGATGTTTGGCATCAAAAACCCTATTAACAGGATTATTCCCATCCAAGGATACGGGGGTTACTCTATCCACTGGGGTCGCTGCAAATCCTCTTGCTGCACCCACTTTCCTTCTAACAATTGGACCTTCTGTAGTAGTCCCATTCAAATTTGTGTCCGACGATGTAGCTGTCGGACTAATCGCATGGCCTACCATTGAATCTAGGTTAGATTGTACCTCTCCTGGTGCATCAATTCTAGTTACAGGTATATCAGGCGCTTTCTGTGTACGACTCATTTCTAAATTGTTTATATCTAAATTCACATTTAAACCATTCGTTGAATGTTCATTAACAGTTGATACAAGATTCAATGAAGGAACTGTATGATCACTAACAGCATTATTGGTGATATTAGAAACAAAGTCTCTTTGTTGTACCATACCATTTCTGGTAGTATTCACTCTAGGCCAGGTGAAGATATTACCTATTTTAAAATCAACAGAGTCCCGTTGCAATTTTGTTCATTTAATATAGGACCGCATTGTATGTGGCATTAATAATGATACAGTGAAGAAAATTCTATGTGATAATGAATTAACATTGAGCAAAGCTATTGAAATTTGCCAGATACATGAAATCACAGAAAAACATACTAGTATGCTTGCTGTATCTGCTGTCACAACAGTATGCAACAAAAAACTAAGACAATATGGCCTCATAAGTGTAAACTGAGGAGCTATACTGCACCACCTCCCATTGTTAATTCTCACAATTGTGGAGGCAGTCACGAACCTAAACAAGAGGAGTGCTTAACCTATAGTCAGCAGTGTCAAAAATGCAAAAAGTGGAATCATTTCAAAATGTTCTGCAAATCAAGACAGACTCATAATAAATTTTATCCAAAGAAAACAGTGGATCAAATTGAGACTGTAGCAGACCCTAACAACAGTGATGAAACCTTTTATGTTGATGGTATTTCTGTGGTTGGCAAAGCAGTTGACACAGTGAATTCCCACTTGTCAGCAAAGAGTGAAGTATTTTGCACTGTACAAATTAATGGGAAACCAGTAGAGCTTAAAGTTGACACTGGATCCAAATGTAACATCATGTCAGCAGAAGCTTATGCAAAAGTAAAAGCTGTAGAGAATCTTGACTCAACAAGGAGCACAAAACTAGTTGCTTATGGTGTTGACAAAATTCAGACAGAAGGTGCTGTAGTTTTTTCTTGTCATTCTGCAGGTAACACCTATGATTTGCAATTTCTATGTAGTCAGAAGAGATGTGTAGTCATTACTAAGAATGGGACTGATTTTGCTCAATAAATAAGCTTACTATCTAAATACAAATGAGAATGACGGTTTTTCACAACTTATCTTTAAAGTATATGCTGACATATTCAGAGATGAAATTGGTAAGCTTCCAGTTACATATTCCATGAAGCTGAGCCACGAAATAAACCCAGCTGTTAGACCTCCACGTAAGATCCTGGTAGCAATACAAAGTAAAGTAAAAGCCAAATTAGAAAGAATACTGAATGACAGATCTTATTTATTAACAACATTCAGCACACCATTTGGGAGATTCAGGTTTTTGAGGATGTCAGTGAGGTATTCCAACACACCATGGAACAGATATTTTCTGATATCCTTGTGCCATGATAGTGGATGGCATTACTGTTGGAGGCAATGGAGAAAAGGAACATGACAGAAATCTCAGGAAAGTTCTAGGCTGTGTATGTGAGGTGAAACTCAAGCTAAATACTTTAACATGTACATTTAAACTGAAAGAAATCACCTGCATTGGTCACCTGTTCACAAGTTCAGAGCTACAGACAGATCCGTCAAAGATAACAGCAATCAGTAAAACACCAGTTCCAAAGATTACATCTTTACAGCGTTTCCTGGGTATGATTAAGTATTTAGGAAAATTCATCCCAAACCTTAGGGAGCTTTCTGCACCATCACATGAGCTAACATGTAAGGATATAAAATGTTCTTGGTTTGAACAGCACCAAGAGACATTTGATACTTTAAAAAAGAAAATTGACAGTCCACCCACACTGAGATACTATGACATTTGTAAGCCTGTGACACTTACTTGTGACACTTCTCAGTGTGGACTTCATGCAGCATGTCTTCAGGAGGGCATTCCAGTTGCATATGCATTCCGTACCCTGATTCAAACAGGGATGCACTATGCACAAATAGAAAAAGAACTTCTTGCTGTTGTGTTTGCATCCTCCAAATTCAATGACTATATGTATGGATGGCCAATTCAGATTGAAACAGATCACCAGCCACTAGTAATGATTTTGAAAAAGCCAATACATACAGCCCCAACAAGATTGCAATGCATGATGTTAAAGCTGCAAAAATACAGCTTTAACATTGTCAATACAAAAGGTAAAGACATGTATCTTGCTAATGGCTTGTCATGTGCACCCACAAAGGTGACAGGACAACACAAAAATGAAACAGCTGATTTTGAAGTCATGGAAGTCAAGCACATTTCATCATCACTGCTTGAGGAGTTACGAAACCACATGGCTATAGACCCAGTTCTTCAAAAACTGAGAGATATTATCAACCAAGGCTGGCCAACATGTCAAACAAGCCTGCCACTTGAAATTCATCAGTATTTCCCATTCAGGGATGAGCTCATGGTGGAAGATGGCATCATTATAGGTCCAAAAGTAGTAGTTCCTAAATCATTGTAAAAGGACTATAAAAAGATTCTGCACAGTGGCCACCCAGGCACTGAATCAACTAAAAGTAGGGCAAGAGTCATTGTGTTCTGGCCCTCACTGTCTAAAGATATTGAAAGAGAGACATTTTTATATTCAGTTTGTAACAGTAACAAACCACATCATGAAAAAGAACCTTTTCACCTAATAGTATCCTTTGGGAAGTCATCCACTCCTGGTAACTATCATATTGGCAATACACCCTTTAGAGCTGACCCAGTAGTCAGGGACGTAGGGACACACATAGATAGTAATCTAACCTTTGACCATCACGTGTCTACAGTAGTGAGGAAAGCATTCTATTTTGTACAAGTTACAAACAAGGTATGGCAGCTAAGTCCAAGGAATTCATTGTTCCACTGTATTCGGCATTCATCAGACCTATCATTGAGTATAATGCCCCCTTTGATATGTACCTAACCAGGCGTATCCAACAATTGTAATGTCCACAGTGGTTCCTCACTAAAAGAATGCAGGGCATAAATAAAATGTCCTATGCAGACAACCTCAAGGCCCTATCCATGAATTCTGTCTCCTACAGGCTTTTGAAGGGAGATCGATGCCTACCATACAAGGCATTGTCAGACTCCACTCTGATGGACCTTCTGCCTATCCACAAAAAAAAAGCATCACCAGAATTACCCATTCTAAATACTTAAAAATTGCCTGTGATATAAATAGGACCTGGTGGAGAGACAAGTGTGTATCCCAGAGACTACCCTGTTTATGGAATAGGCTCCCCATCCATGTGAAGCAGAGTTCCTTCCTAATCCAATTCCAGTGCAACTTGGACAGTTGGATGGGGAACAAAAATTCCTGGTTTAGCACCTATGTTCATAGGTTGGTACTAGGCTATCAGCCCTAGGGCCTATACAAGCCTAGCCATAACAATTCCTTGGCTATTTCTTCCCACATTATTTACTTTCCTGGACCCCTGTCTAGCAGGGCGACTGACGTGACCCCTGGGGTGAATTTCCTTTCTCCCATCCAAACGTCAAGGTTCCTTTTGAAGAGGTCCAAAGAGGCACTCTGCTTGACATGTATGGGCAATCTATTCCAGAGTCTGGGGAGTCTCTGGGTCAGGAACCTATCCCTCCAGCATGTTTTGTTTATTGTGATGACAAGGTTTAGATCCCTGGAGCATGTAGCTCTGAGGGATTGGGATTTCTTTAAGTGTAGCATGTCCAACAGCTCTGGGTTTGACATGGCCTTGTATGTTAAGCAGAGATCGCCTCTGAGTAGACGATATGCGACAGAGTATAGCTGGAGTTTTTTAAGGCGGTCAGCGCAGGGCATCTGCTTTAGGCCTGTGATTCTTTTAGTGAGGTATGTCTCAAATGGACACAGGAAACATGTAAATGGTTAATCTCCCAGGCTCCTGTGCATAAATGTTGCATCTCCCAAACCCCTACTTACACTAATCAAGGGTATCAGAACTTGATAGAGATCTGGGATGCATGGCTAGGCTTAAAAAGCACCTAAAAGCCATATCCACCAAAAAAATGTTTAATAAGTTCCACATCTACCACAATAAAAAGTTGCAACTTTTTATTGTGGTTGCTGTGGAACTTATTAAACATTTTTTTTGGTGGATATGGCTTTTGGTTGCTTTATTTTGTTTATAGGCTTAAAAAGCCCCTTGTGATCAGTAGACTAGTAAATCCCTATGAACCCAATCCCTAATTTATCAGGTCAGCAGTAGCAGTAGATATTTTCGAATGGAATGGTCAACATTACCTGGTACTCATTGATTCATACTCCAGATCATTTGAAGTTGACTTACTCCATAATTTGACATCTGGCACAGTAGTTACAAAACTAAAGAGGCACTTCTCAGTCCATGGAAGCCCACATAAAGTCATCCCAGATAATGGTGCACAATTCACTAGTCAATGTTTTAAAGAATGTGCTGCATCTTGATATTTTATTCATGTAACCAGCAGCCCGGAATACTCACAAGCTAATGGTCTGGCCGAATGCCCAGTATGCAGTGCAAAGCATTTAATGAAAAAGTCCAAAAGAGATGGAACTGATGTATTCCTCAGTTTACTAAACCTTCAAAACATTTCCCATGACCAGACATTTGGTTCACCAGCTCAAAGACTGATGTCAAGACAAACACAAAAAAACTCTTCCAATCAGCAAACAACTGATATTGCCAACCTCAAAGAGTAATGAGGTAGTCAAAGCTCAACTATCAAAAAGCACCACTCACAGAAACTCACAGAAGTCATTCTATGACAAAACCAGCAGACCTCTTCGACCATTGCTACAAGGTGAAATTGTTAGAATGCAGACTTTGAAAAGTCATCATTGTGTAGGAACTGAGAGGGACATTTGTGTTGTACCAAGGTGCTACATAATTCTGTCAGAAGGAGTAGACTACAGAAGAAATCACAGACACATTTTGCTTGTCCCAGAGCTGAAGCCACAACAGAACGTGTGTACTAGTGATTCCAGTTCCTTGACTGAATCGCCAAGCAGTCAACTTCAAGAAGACCGGCAGCCTTATTCAAACAGTTCTGAAGTACAAAGTAATGTTTCTGTACCGAATAAACCTCTAAAGACAATTCTTGTTTCTAATTCAAATCAAAATCTGTATGTGACATGGGCAGGAAGAGTCTGCAAACCCAGTCCTAAATATATACAGTGAACTGGACCTGAAATCAGACAGGCTATGTTGAATTGTTAATATGATGTTTAATTCTTGAATGTGTTTAAAGAAAATATTAAAGCAAACTTTGTTAATATATTTGAAATAAGGAAGAATGTTAAAGAGGGAGGATGTAGAACAGTGACTATGTTCTGTTTTGTACCTTGACAGCCACTGTAGTTAAGGCACTGCATAGGGGCGGTACTAAGAAAGTCTTGGATGAAAATGCAGATGGATTTATGTTGGGTGCACAATAAACCACTGATAACTTCCATTTACTGGCTCCACTCATCATTCAACAACCTGGGCCATAATTAGGGCTTTATCCCTCTATGCCACTTTTGCAGGTTAATTTAAGAATTGCATTCTGGTGTCATGGTGCCAGTTGTATGAGTGCAGCTTACTGTTTAAGAACAGCTTTACAAGCTTGCTGTTAGCAGCTTCATGTGGATAAATTTTTGTTTTAAGAATAACATTGCTGGTCTAGTAATGGTAGTCGTATCAAATGTAGTTTCCTGTTTAACCCATTTACAGGAGGCTAATTAACAGCTTTGCTTCCTGAGATCTTCTAACCCAAGAAACCACTTGCTTCCTGAGAGCTTTTCTTTAAAATCCTCCTGTGAAAACACACTTCATTAGATTAATAATATCTGATAAATAGCATGAGTTAAGAGAAATGTAAACTATTATAGCATTTTGATATACAGTGGACTTATACACTGGTGTTAGTATCAAAGGTCATTGTCTAGATGCTAATTTTATAGGGCATATTTATGAAAGAAAAATTGTATTTTGTTTGCCAAAAATAGTAGCACTGTGACAAAAAAGTTCTATATCACTGTAAATGTGCAGGAAAGATCCAAAATATTAGTGAGGGAGTTATTCACCTGTTCAAGAGCTTTCCAGTGATAAATGACAAGAGGTGATGGCATGCTGTTTTGCAGTACTGTTGAATCTATGCAAATGATACAAATAATAATTTCACAATATTTCAGAACAACATTAATTTACTCAACTACTTGTATTAGAGGGCAAGTATCACTGTAAACCTTAATGATTTGAAAAAGATGGCATCAACTGCTCACCTGTAGGTCACACTGCTTTTATGAAATTAATGCAGTTATGAAAACATGGGCAATATTCATAACTGCTTTTAGAGCATTTATATCTCAGATTGTCTTCCCATTACCCACCATGTATTATAATTTTCTACTAATACCCACTGCTTGAATACACCACCCCAACATGACAGCATCACACTCCATTTTTGCATTATTAATGTAAGTGTGAAAATCTGTCTTATTTTTTTTGCATAACGTTTTGTAAACTCTCCTTAATAATTCCAGCTCTAGAGACTGTGTGATGACTAATTCACTGGCAATGCTTAGCAAATTGTGTCAGTTTGTAGATGCCTTAGCTTTTCGTATGCACCTTTACCAGGCCTTCAGAAATTAGACTTTGAAAACAGTGATGAGCACATTCATTTCAGGAGTACAGGGAAGTCTCCAGTAAAGATTAGCATAATCTTACAGGATACACATGAACTCTGCTTTCCTGATGCCTACATTCTTGTATATATATAAAAGCTAGCCCATGTTGGCGTGAGTGACTTGAGATGTACCTCACTGGACTATATGAAGACAGATGTGATTGAGCTTGCTGATTATGTACCCCCAAGCAGGTATGTCCCTAGCCTTAAGCAGCAGTCTGCCATCACCCAGAATGATGCCTCAATACAAACAGAAAATTATTGATTTTAACAATTGGCTTAGTTTCTGGTGTCATTCCAGTGGAATCCAGTACCTGTCAGCCTGGGAAGAATAGACCACTATGCTTTGCCAGAGATGACCTGCAACTGTCTCATCAGGGCTTCAGGCTTCTAGCAAAGGCTCTTGCCTCCCCCATAGGGCCTTTTTTAGGAAAAGCAATGAGGTTAAAACTACTAACATCAAAACTTCAACAAAACACAAATTAAAGGTCATGCTGCTAAACACCAGTAGTCTACACATGAAACTGCACTCATTGCAAGCATTCTTAACCCTGGAAAATGCTGACATCTGTGGAGTCACAGAAACCTGGTTCAAAGCTGTGGAGAGCACCCCAGCCTTAGTGGTTACTTATCCTATCATACATTCAGACCCCAAACTTTGGACAGTAAAGCCAAACGAGCTGCAGTTTCAATATACTTTAAAGACATACACACCTCCAGGCTGGTCAAATAGTATGATGCACAGAAGATGCTCCAGGTGCAATTAACCATTGACAAGACCCTTATTCAAATCATAGCTAGCTACCAGCCCCCAAATCTGACTCAAGATGCCTAATCTGCCTATTTGGACCTGTTCAAATCTGTCAAGATTTAACCATTTACCCTGATCCTGGGTGACTTTAACTTCCCAAACATCGATTTAAAGAACTACTCATGCCAGAAACAAATGCCCAGAGATTCCTCGATTTTGTCAGTGTAAATGCCTTGGAACAGCTAGTCGATACCCCCACAAGAGGTGATAATATCTTGGACTTGGTATTAACCAACATGAGTAACCACTGCAGCATCCCTATAGTATCATCCTCCCTGGTACGATCTGACCATAAAGTGGCAACTTTTGAAGTCACCATCTTCCCCAACCCCTCTCTAGCTAGGATCAGACAAAAAACTTCTCCAAAGCTGATTACAGCCTCCTGATGGATTGTATAAACAGCTTCACAGCCCCCTCCTTCTCTGTAGGAACTGTCACCAATATCAAAAACTACACCAAAGCACTATACGAGCATTTATATAGATTCATGGAATCAGGCATACCCAACAGGACTAAATCATCCTCCGCAAGGAAGAGTAAATCTGTCAGGTGGACACCTGCAATAAATAAACTCTATAACAAAAGGAAAAATTTGCTGACCAAGAAGCAGCAGGTGTCCAATTGGAAGCATTGCCTCCTTAGCCTGAACAAGCAAATAAGAGCACTAGTGACATCCTCCAAAGAAAACTTCGAGTCCAAATTAGCCACATCTACTAGAGACAATCATAAGGCCTTCTTCACATATGTCCACAACCTCAAAGGATGCACCCAGATCGGTTCAGAACTGGTGGTCAAGAGATGGTCAACTGAGAGCAGTGAATTTTGAGAGCTCCACAAACTAGTATAATAATGTAGGAAAAATGTATTATTTTCAAGTTTAAAACATCAGAAATCTATAGATAAACTACTAAACTGCATGAATATTAATTTTGATGGAGATATACAAAAATGTTCCTGTTAAGTAACTTGGAGATATATTGAGTCACTGAATATGAACAACTCAAGGAATTCTCATCCAGATGCTGCTTTGAAAAAAGAACTGCAATTGATGACATCTACCTTACAAGAACGATCTTTGAAGATGGATGGCATTAAAATGACTTAGAAAACCTCAAGTTAAATTCTCAAAAACAGACTGATTCTCTAAAGGAACTATGACAGCAACAGCATACAAAAATAACGAATATAGAGACTACTCTAAATGACATTGAAGGGAGACTCAAAGAGGAAGAATTCCAAAAAGAATTTCTGCTTAAACAGAATACATGGCTGCTTAACAAAACACATGACTTAGAAAACAGGGAAAGGAGAAACAACATAAGGATCTTTGTCCTGCCTGAAAACACTGAAAGAGAAGACATTATTTCATTCTTAACATGGATTCCTGAATTTTTAGACTTGAAAGAGGGACTTTCATTTAGAATTGAAAGGGCACATGGAGCACTGAGGAAACCTGCTTCTAACTCAACAAATACTCCACCTAGATCCATAGTTATAAAATTTCTTTCATTTCTGGACAAGGAACTAATATTAAAATCTGCTTGGAGAAAGTCACCCTTAAAATACAATCAAAGCCTGATAAGGTTTGACAATGATTATTCTTCCAGAATACTAGAACAAAGGAAAAATGTCTGGCCAATAATAAAACTGTTGAAACAAAACAACATTAAAGCACAGCTGGCCTTTCCAGCTAAGATAAAAATACTTTTTGCCAATGAGATGAGAACCTTTAATGACTTAGAAGAAACTACTATGTGTGTCTTTCAGCTTTTCCTAATTAGGGGTTGCCACAGCGGAACTCCGGTCCGCTAATGATTGGCAGTTGATTTTTACATGCCGAGTTACCAGCCCTGACACACAACCTTCAACGAAGGTATGCCCATTCACCCATGTCTCCATGCAGAAGACGCTGTAACTGAGAATTGAACTGGACAGCGTCTTACTGTGAGGCGACAACGCTACCGCAGCACCACCACCACAAGGTAGAAGAAGCTACTATATTCACCAAAAACAACAACATAGTGTCTATCCCAGAAGAAATGGAATGGATGGCCGCTACTCTTAAAAGAATAAAAGAAACAAATCCTTTGACTGATGCTAGAAAGAAGAAATAAAAATAAAATGATTCCAAGATAGCTGTCCCAAAAAATAACTCTTACAATCACATCTCTCAAAGTATCAAATTGGTACATCACTTGTCATCTGTTTTTATTTAAAAAAAGGAGGGTTTCTTAAACAACTGAGAAACTGTAATGATTTATTCAGAATCTTCAAAGAGTCCAATAATTCTTCACAAACAAAGGTAGGTCAAGATGGGTTACTATTTACATTATATATAAGTCAAACAAAGCAACATATAAGACAAACATAGAAGTTTCTACTCCCCTACTTGAACTCAGTGAATACTTATCTTGTTCATTTTTCATTGTTTTTACTTATAATAATTTCCGTAATTAACTAATTCAACAAGGTACCATTCATCAGAGTTCAGACTCAAATGTAACAGATTAACATCATATATAATAGCAGTAACACAGTGTTTTGTAAAAAAAATGCTGTCATGGAGACTAATGCCTTCTTCAGTTAAAGTATGATTTAGAAATGTCATGAATATCCTGGTTAAATAATAGTAGCAAGCTCTTAGTACAAATGTCATTATTATTCTGTCTAAATATAGTTAATATCAATTATGGCTGGTATCACAGCTACGAGTGCTGTTTGATCAATCCTGATATGGTGTGTGTAGATGCAGCCGTGCCTGGCAGCTAGTACAAATGCCATTATTATTTTATTTAAACATAGTTAATATAAATTATGGCAGATATCACCACTTTGAGTGCTATTTGATCAATCCTGATATGGTGTGCATGGATGCAGCCGTGTCTGGCAGCTAGTACAAATATCATTATTATTCTGTCTAAACATGGTTAATATCAATTATGGCAGGTATCATAGCTTCGAGTGCTGTTTGATCAATCCTGATATGGTGTGCGTGGATGCAGCCGTGTCTGGCAGCTAGTACAAATGTCATTATTATTCTGTCCAAACATAGTTAATCTCAATTATGGCAGGTATCATAGCTTTGAGTGCTGTTTGATCAATCCTGATATGGTGCGTGTGGATGCAGCTGTGTCTGGCAGCTGTGTATGTTGCCATTTTCATCTCCGGGAAGCTGTGGGTTGTGTCTTATGATCAAGGTTTATTGATGCTTGTGTATTAGGAAGAGACATTTGGTGTTTTAGCCTGGATCCAGGGGAAGGGGGTGGATAAAACTGTGATTTGCGATATTTTGGCAGAGAATAGTTTGTTTATACATCTGCTGAGTGGGAGGTGGGAAGGCTAGAAGAATGTGTTATCTCTTGTTTTGGGTGTTTTTTTTTTATCTGTTTGTGAAAAATTATATGGTACTGCTTACTGTGATGGATTTGAAGTCTTCTTAAGGCACTCAGTCTTGCTGGCTGGATTCTGCTGAAATCAAAGTCTGGTTATAGTTGCATTCACAGTCTGTTGCATACAGAAACATACATTGATGAGAGAATATACTTTGCAACGTCAACTTAGAGCAGTAACAACTTTTTATAATAAACCACACGTACTTCTGTTACAGCTTTTAGTTATTCTTCTACTTTACTTCTCAATCAGCATGGATGTTATAACATTTACCTTGGGACAAATGTGTGCCTACCAATACCCCTAACATAACTGGATTAATACAGATCTTTATATACAATTTTAGTCATGCACACACATATACATTTCCTCCTGGTATTCTATTTTAGAAAATTGCTCATCCTGTAGAAACAATACTGATTGTTGCAGATGCTGATGCAAATGCTGACTTAATAATATTATTTTTAAGCTTCCTTGTTTAACAATGTCCTGTCACATTTTTGCTGAATTTATAAGAGGCCAGCTTTTCTGTCAGTGTGAACATCCTGTTTTTTGTCTTTTTTTGTATAAGAACATCTGTTCTTCTGCAAATGCTAAGTGCAGAAAAGCATGTCTTTTTAAGGAAACACATTGTAGCAGTGTCATATGATAGAAACATGTCATGTTGTTCATTCTTTAAAAAAAGCAGATTTTACATTTTTGCTCTCACTGACAATGAAATGCATACATCCTGTTTTAAGTCTGTAAGGAAAGATGTCCATTCAGCAAGTTCCTTATTTTTCAAGCCACAGTCATTTAGTATGGCTGCTGATCACATATTACTAAACTCTGTTTCTGCATTTAAGCAAGCTTTATTTTATACCTTATTTATGTTACATATTTGTAACAAAATTACTTTCAACCTTAAAACCCTGTTGAGCAAAATCTTACAATTCCCTCTTTTTATTTTAATGTACTCAAAACACTTTATACTGATATGCATTTTTATTACATTATATAGAAAACACATTAAGAAACAAAACCTTTAGTCTTCTTTTGATACAACAAATCAAAATGCAATTTTGCAATGATATCAGGTATTACTACCAAAACTGAATGTATCTAACAACTTTTTTTACAGACCATTCTGTGAAAATATTTTATCAGTTATGAGCTGTGTCTGCTTTGATTTTATTTTTTAACTTGATTAATTTATTATTTTGCAATCACAGAATTTCATTTATGATTTAGAACTCTTATTAACTCTTTGCAACTGTTGAATTAACTCTTTACTTTTATTAATATCAAAAGATTAGAAATAGACTAATATCTATATGAGCCAATAACTATGTGCTACTGCAAACATTTATAAACTGCTGAAAATATATAGTTTCAATGTCATTTTAACCATCATACTGTGTTCATGTTTCTGAACTGCTCATAAACTTTAATTGACAGTGAAATAAAAATGCTGTTTACTTATTAGTCCATTAGCTGTATGAATACAATATTTTAATAATTTTTTTCTCTAGCTGGGGTAACTAATACTAGTACAGATAAAAGGATGGTCCAAAAACCAATAATAAGACTTCAACTTAAAACCAGTGATAATATTACAACTTGACAAATTACTTTTGAACGTATTACAATGTATCCTGTACAGTATGTATTTATGCAGACTGTTTGCTATTTATGCATTTCAATCTAGTAGGTATCCTGGACTCATTTTTTTAAAAAAATATGTTTTTTTACACATATTTATTGCTAGACATTAATCTTATTTGTATTGAATTATTCTGCGTTTGTACATACAAAGACTATCATTTGTACTGAATTCTTCTGCATTTGTAGATGCAAAGGCTGTAAAGTACATTTAGTCTAATCTTACAAATTTAATAACATTAATATTAAGCAAAATCTTGGAAAATGTTTATGTCTCTTTAGAAATATCTAGTGGAATTGGCACCAAAGGCATATGTCATGTTATTTTAAACTACATACTCAGCAATTAAAAACATTCATGGTTTTTTATACCAACATTGTTTTGCCAAAAACATATTAAAATAGTGACCAGTCTTGTTCAATTTTTTACATATCTTTATCCTCTCTTGTATAGCTGTAATAAAGCAATTTTAAGCCATCTCTTGTTTTTAAACCATCTCTTGTAAAGCTTTACAGTTTAACAAGTTGCAAATACAATTTAGTACTAAATAATACATTAATAACCATTATGGTAGCTATTAACAACTTGTAAAATATCTTATCCTGTCAGGTTTAATCCAGTTTACCAGTATTTCTAATACACTAATACCTGTTTTTCCCTCCCCCCTAAAAGAGTATTGTCAAGAAGGGATGAGATATTTCTTCCTGTAGCTTTATTTTAGACCATTGTGCAGTACTGCTTATACAGTCAGTGTAAAACTGAGAGAGTGCCCCTCCCCCTGTAGTATGCTACAGTATTGTTTATTTGCTTTATGCTGTGAGAATAGAATGTATGCCAGCCCAATACTTTGGTTATACATTTGCTTTATTAGGTTACTAAACTATAGACCTTTGTCTGATTTGATCATTGTTTATAAAGCTTTTGCTGTTTATTACCACTAGTAGGTATTTATACCCTCCTGCACAATTGATTTGAACTGTATGTATACTATAACCCATCTGCTGGCTATACTTGATGCAACTGAGTTTTTTTTTTCTCTTTTAACATTTACTTGCAAACAGATTATCAGTGACATCTATGCACAATTGTAACATTTTATTACAATTACCAAATAGGGTTGCCTGTAAACATTTTAACAATTATGTTTTAATAACAATAATGCTTTAGAAAAAATCAAGCTACTTGCCTGGCAATCAGTCTTGCTTTTGATCATGTTTTCACAACATTTCCTGTAACTATTCATCTAGTCTAGGAAGGACTGAGCTCACATTTTAGTTAACCCTTTTAGCATTTTTCCTTTAATCATCTGTTATTAAAATGCAGTTATAAAACACTTAGTATTATTTTTGTGATTTGCATAACTATGCAAACTAAACATCATTTTACAATTAGCCTACATATTGACTTCATTATTTTTTTATTTATTTAACTATCCTGCCATTAATTTTACAAAAACTGTTTGACTAATACCATCTGTGATTTTATTTATTTATTTTTTTTAATTCAGAACTTTAACTGTTTGGTGTGGTGTTACTATACAATTATAAAAAATTCTAAAAAACAGATATTAGCTTAACTAACATATGTTTATATGTACATGATTTATATTTGCTGTTGTCTGCCTTTTATTATTGTGCATTGTACTTCAGATAAAAAGAAAATACATGCATGTCAGTCTCGTGACTTTAAATCTTTACTGTTATTAACTATTTTCATTTGATTCTTATACACTAAAACTGTTATGTACCTTTTGACTATGCTATTAGAATAGCAGTTATATGGTCTATTTTACTGTAATTCTGATAAATGTATTGCTTTAACTGAATGGAAGTGTTAAACATTTGAGAATGATTTGTCCAGACATCAGATCCTACCATCCTACCATGTATATTTAACCATTTTCAAAACATAAACATATTATAAAATATATCTCTTTGTACAGATCAGCTGTAGTTTCCTGCTCTTTTCCAATGTTTTCTTAAGCTCAGCTAATTTATTTTCTTTATCCTATAACTGCTGTTCAAGAGTTTTCTCATGGTCTACCTGATATGTCTCAGGAACCTGTTTTGCTGAATCTAAAACTCCTATGCACTTTTGAAAAGATGTATGTATAACTTATCTAAGCTTCCTGAACTCATTGTGTCTGTCTTTTAAAAGTTTATTACATTATTTTGTAACAAAATGTACTAAAGGTCCTGTCAGTAACTGATTTGACTCACATGTGGTGACAGGAAATAACTGTTCAACATCTGAATATAATAGAAACACTTTACCCTTAGTTAATTCTGTATCATGAACAGATCTGTCTTCACAGTCCATTTTTTAGCAATATGATGCAATACTTTTTTATGGCATAATACACAAAATGCAGTTTTTTGTTGAATCACACAATAGACATTTGTCATAACCCACATGGTTTTCTTTGAGATGCCAGTCAAATATTGTAATACATTTGTATAATACCTTACTATCAACTTGCCCTGATAAGGTGTTACATTTACTAATGTGCTGTGTATACCAACATTGCAATTTACTAAAGCTTGGTTTACTCCTGCAGTAATTATGTCTACTAGCATCCATACTAAAAATGTGACACAGAAAAAAGTCTTACCAGGTATCAAAAAAAAACAGGTGATCAGGCTGTTGCTGTTAATGGTTGGAAATTTTTCAGAGTCACTTGAGAAGCTGGGGAAACACAACAGGCAGCGGACTGTTGTACAAAGTAGACATCCACCTTTTCTTGGAGAATTTATGGCACTGCAACTTTCCTGGACTTCAGACTCAATCTGGATTTAGACGTCTGAAAAAACGTAACTACCGCAAGCTGCATAAACTGGAATACTTCTGTTTAGAATTTTACACATACGTACAAATGTTAGTTACTGCAATTTGGCTGAAGTGACCCTCTGCAGGGCTTACCACTCCCTCTGTGTTCGAATGCAGGCAAGCTTGCCATTGAAAAATTATATGGTGCTGCTTACTGTGATGGATTTGAAGTCTTCTTAAGACACTCAGTCTTGCTGGCTGGATTCTGCTGAAATCAATTCTGGTTATAGTTGCATTCACAGTCTGTTGCATACAGAAACTTGCAGAATATACACAGATGAGAGAATATACTTTGCAGTATCAACTTAGAGCAGTAACAATTTTTTATAATAAACCACACATACTAATGTTACAGCTTTTAGTTATTGTTCTACTTTACTTCTCAATCAGCATGGATGTTATAGCATTTACCTTGGGACAAATGTGTCCCTACCAATACCCCTAACATAACTGGATTAATACAGATATTTATATACAATTTTAGCCATGCACCCACAAATAGATTTCCTTTTAGTATTCTATTTTAGAGAATTGATCATCCTGTAGAAACAATACTGATTGTTGCAGATGCTGACGCAAATGCTGACTTAATATTATTTTTAAGCTTTCTTGTTTAACAATGTCCTGTCACATTTTTGCTGAATTTATAAGAGGCCAGCTTTTCTGACAGTGTGAACATCCTGTTTTTTGTCTTTAGTATTGTATTTGGATCTTTGTATAAGATATATTCTTGTGCAAATGCTGATAAGTGCAGAAAAGCATGTTTTTTAAGGAAACATGTTGTAACAGTGTCATATGATAGAAACATGTCATGTTGTCCATTCTTTAAAAAAGCAGATTTTACATTTTTGCTCCCACTGACAATTAAATGCATACATCCTGTTTTAAGTCTGTAAGGAAAGATGTCCATTCAGCAAGTTCCTTATTTTTCAAGCCACAGTCATTTAGTATGGCTGCTGATCACATATTACTAAACTCTGTTTCTGCATTTAAGCAAGCTTTATTTTATACCTTATTTATGTTACATATTTATAACAAAATTACTTTCAACCTTAAAATCCTGTTGAGCATAATCTTACAGTTTTCACGCCGTTCTTTTCCTGGCTGCTGCCTTGCTGAAAGGGAGGGAATTTAGGCTTGAAGTTGCAGTGAAGTGAAGCTTTGCTTCAGGTGCATCGTGAGCCTCTGGTATGCAGTACACAGATACACTAACAGAAACAGATGCTCCCAGGTTGCTATGGTAACAGAAACAGAGTGACGATAATGCTTAATGGCTCTGAGGAGCCTCCGAGATGATTCTCAGCAATGACGTTTTTGGTTTTAAAAAAAGAAAATAATAATAAAAGGGCTGTTTTAAACCACATGTACACATATTAATGGTATCCTAACACTTTGTTTAGCTCATTAAGTTGATTCTTGATTAAAATAAATAAATAAATAAATAATAAGTGCAATTTTATATTTAAAATGTATTTTGGTCCAAACACATTGAGGACTTACATAAGAGTGGAAGTCTGAGTTATTGTGAAAGACTAAGAGCACTTGGTCTTGTGCAGAACCCTTTGCAGTGGTCTGGGAGGCGAGCTTGCCCGGATGTGTTGGGCATATGGAGATAGCTGATTCTAGGGGTGTTTGGGGTTGCCAGGAAGTGCCAGAGAGTCATCAGATTTCCTTCCTGGAAATATCTGTGGGAATGGAAGTTGTGTTGAGTGGTTCACTGGCAGAGTGGCCATTGCATGGAACAGGCTGGTAAAATGGAACAGGACAAATATTGGTTTTGGATATTTTAAGAACAGCCTGGAAACACACCACATGAACTAATGAATGGTATTCTGGCAAAACTGGATGGGCATTGTTGCCCGTGCTTGAAGTAATGATATATGTGCATATAAGGATGGAAATATACTCATAAAAAATAAGAAACTAGAAGGGTCTCATAAGTCTATGGACTGTATAAACATGCTTGGAATAATAAGAATACGAATTACAGCATGTGGTCTCTCAAATAACTAAGCAACAGCCAAAATAAAAAAAACACACACACACACACACACACACACACACACACACACACACACACACACACACACACTAGTTATGTAATGTATGATCTTAGTATATCTAGACATAAAATATATAACTGTCATATAAAATGAAGCAGTCTGCTGAACTTAGATATTAAAGACAGGATTTAATAACATGGGGTTGTGTATAATAACACTACTGTCTTAACTCGTCATAAATGACAGACACTACATTGCTACATTGAACATCAAGGGGAAGCATGATGATTTTCTTATATAAGTAAATATGCATAGCAAGTCATGTAATTGCTTTAATTTGAATTGTAGTTTTTGTAACCCATCTTGACCATACATAATACTTAAGCAGTTACTAAGGTAACTAATGTTTTATACATGACATCAAACTGACAAAGTTATTCAAGAAAAACAATAGAAGCATGAACTTGAAATGTCACAGAATGTAACAATCATATTCTGAACAAATAGTATTAAATTGACAATAGACAGTTTAATAACATGGACTTGTGTATAATAACACTACTGTTTTAATTTGTCATAAATGATATACACTATAGTGAACATCAAGGGGAAGCATGATGATTTTCTCATATAAGTACATGTGCATAACAAGTCATATAATTGCTTTAACTTGAATTGTAGTTTTGTAACCAATCGTGACCATACATAATACTTATGCTGTTACCAAGGTAACTAATGCTTTATACATGACATCAAACTGACAAAGTTATTCAAGGGAAACAATAGAAGCCTGAGCTAGGAATGTAACAATCACATTCTGAACAAATAGTATTAAATTGACAATAATCACTCAGTTTAACCTTTGCTGATTATACAAAATAGAATGTTGCCATTTAAATCTAAAAACTTTCAGTATATGTCATAAAATGGCAATTTATGAATATGGAAAGGGAACTTGTAATCATTAATCACAATAAGTGAATTTGTTGTTTTTAACCTATAATTTCACTCATTTTATAATAAGAAATAACAGATATGAAAATCCTTATGTGTAGGAAATGGGGGGAAGAGGGATGCACTGATAATTAAAATGCACTACCTTTCATCAATGTTCACATAAAACAAACTTGATGCTTTAAGTAAGTTAGCAATAAACAAAGTGATTACTTAAATGCTGGCAAATAATGAAATATAACCTCTGATATATCCAGTAAAATACATTGTATTATAATCATTATAATAATTAGGTACAAATATTATTACCATCTATTTATATTAAGTAATAAGTTTTGAAAGACTTCATCAATAAGGGTGAATATGTTAAATAACTGTGTGCTATAATCTTTAACTGAGGTTTTATATATGATGCATCCTACTTTACTATGATTGAATTGCTTGTCATCTATCTTTCATGTAAATATTAATTACTTATAACAATAAGTAGACATTTATATTTTATTCTGTCTAATCTACAATAGTACTATATCTGTTCAAAATAAAATAAATATTGCTTATTCCTATTACAAATATTCTCCATATGATAATTCAATTTATGGAGCTCAGATGTTTTGGATTGTCAAGGTATGAGTGATACTCTGATGGACTTAAGTTTATCCATCAGTTTAGGAATGATTTTCATTCCATGGCTAGTGCGGATCTTATTTTTGTTAACATTTATTAATTTAGATTTATTTTACAAAAACATTTTTAGTATGCCTGACCAAAACATTACTTTACTGGTAAACACTCAAAGTATAAAACTGATAATTTCCTTTAAAAGCTCAAACATATACTTTATAGTAAGCAGAGGTTTAAAAGTCACAATAAAACAAAAATACATAGTCTATTTATTTAATATTTGTTAACCGGGAAAGTCCGACTTGGAACAAAGCCAATTTTCAGCGGAGGCCCGAGGAGAAACGCTCCAGATGCATGTCTTTGTAACGTGGGAGGAAACCGGAGCACCTGGAGGAAACCCACATGAATGTAGGGAGGACATGCAGACTCCACACAGAAGGAACCCCAGCCGAGAATCGAACCAGAGAACCTCTTGCTGTGAGGTGACAACGTTACCACTGCACCACTGTGCCATCCAGCCATCTAAATAAACTAAGATGGATTTAACTTTATTATCTTTAAATACCAATGGCTTAAACAATCCTAGCAAGAGATCAAATCTACTGAAATATTTAAAACTGAACAAAGCACAAATTGTCTTCCTTCAAGAAACTCATTTCAAAACAAATGACAATTACAAATGGAATCCTAAGGAATATATGATATTGGCGCAATCCACTTATAAGACAAAGACAAAAGGGGTAACAATTTTATGGAAAACAAATGTGATTAACCCAGAAATATTTTTTAAGTATGAAGATAAAGAAGGCCTTATGGCATTAGTAATAGTTAAATGTAATAACAGAATATGGACCCTAGCCAATCTATACTGGTTTCCAGGCATTGGAACAGGAACTGTTAAAAAACACTTGGATTTAATTTCCAATAATTATAAAGGCAACTTAATATTAGGAGGAGATTTTAACTGTATATTTGATATTTCTGAAACTACAAATAAAAGACAGCTGCATATATCTGCTGCATCAAAAGCTTTAAACAAGTGGGTTGAATCATTTCATCTTGTAGATACTTTCAAATTTAAAGAAGATAAATCTTTCTTGTTTTCCTATCAAGATCACAGATTTGGTATCCAAACTAGAATAGATAAAATATTTGCTGCCCATGACTTACACTCTAAAATCATTAATTTCTCAATCACTCCCTGCCCCTTTTCAGATCACAATTCATTGATACTAAAACTTCAAAATGGGTGCAAACCATTAATCTTTAACTCCAGAATTCCATCATATATAACTAAAATTAAAGAGTTCAAACCCTGGTTATTATCTGAATTAGAGTTCTTCTTAGATATTAATTACACCACAGAGATAAATAAAATAATGATATGGGACTCATTAAAAACTTACATATATGGTAAAACCCTAACTTTGTATAAAAATAATCAGAGAATGGGATTCTGAATTATTACATCTACAATCCAAACTTTTGTCAGTAAAAGCTGAAAAAAATCAAAATCATTTGGAGATGAAAAAGAAAGTAGAAGTATTAAACAATAAATACAACAAAATTCTAACACATAAAACTAGTTTAGCTTTAGAAAAACTAAAAATTAATACCTTGGCCACTTCTCCCAAATATTTACATAATTTATCCACAAGAATCAAAATACAATCAAAAGTTAATAATGTTAAAAGTATCTTCCATGAAAAGAAAGTGAAAAATGTCTCAGATATAGGTGACATTCTTGATGTCTATAGAAATCACTATATGGAACATTAACAAAAGAAAATATACATATTGCTCAATTAAATCTAGATGAAAAATGTTGTAATATAAAAAAAAAAATACCAGAAAAATTAAAATTAGATCTGAAAGCACCCATATCCTACAAAGAAATTACAGATACAATAAAAGAGGGTAAATATAAAGCTCCAGTTATAGATGGCATAATTATGGAAATATATAAACTTTTTTTCATTAAAGATACTATCCCTCTTCCATAAAACTCTATTGGAAATTCAGTCACAAGCTTTAATACCACCCTCTTGGAGATATTCCTTAATCACACCAATCCTAAAAGAAAACAAATCCCCAAACCTCTGTACCTCATATAGACCTATATCATTATTAAATAATGACTATAAGATATTTATGACAATATTAACTAACAGAATGAAAATACCACTATCCAAAACAATAAATAATGATCAAACTGGATTTATATATCATAGACACACACACATAACAACATTAAATGATAATTTCTCTTATAGATTATGTTAATAAAGAAAATAAAGAAACACTCATAATTGGCTTAGATATAGAGAAAGTCTTTGATTCCCTAAATTGGGTCTATTTATTCAAAATTATGGTGTTATTCCTTTGTTCATCTACTAAAGAATATATATATATATATATATATATATATATATATATATATATACACACACACACACACACACACACACACACACACACACACACACATGCACACAAATAATTTAGCGTATGTTAAGCTAGGTCCTTTCACCTCTGAATGTATACATATAACAAAGGGTACTAAACAAGGATGTCCCATGTCACTGATTCTATTTGCTTTGGTTATTGAAATATTGGCAGATTCAATACGTAACAATGCAAAAATCAAAGGAGTAGATGTTTATGAACAACACAATTCTAAAGTAATGCTCTTTGCTGATGACATTATTAACATTATCCAATACAAAAGAGACATTAGAAAAATTTGATATTTTAATTGACACATTTTACAAGACTTCAGGACTCCGTTTCAATAAATCAAAATCATCATTTTTATTGTTAAATAAAAAAAAAGAATTGCAGACAAAGGGGAATCACATTATAGGGAAACAAGAATCTACCTTGAAATATCTAGGAATCGAGTTATGCAAGGATAATAATGAATTAGTCTCAAAAAACTACAATAATATCACCAATACAATTAAAATCTCTGTAGAAAAATGGAACAAAATAATATTAACATTTGAAGATAGACTACAGTTAATAAAAATGGTTTTACTACCCAAGATTCTATATATAGCTTTGGCAATACAACTGTTACCAGAAAGGAATATACTCAAAGAAATAAACTCATGCCTAATAAAATTTTTATGGTTTCCCAAAAGAAACAAAATAGCTTTAATACATTATATCAGACCATGGAAACAGGGAGGATTAAACTTTCCTGATATAGAAACATATATAAAAGCATCAATATCTAAAACAATCTCAAATTGGATAAGTCCAAATTATTCTGCAAATTGGAAAGTATTACTTACTGTAATATCAATAAATGAATTTGATTTACAAAAAAAATTCAAATAACAGATAAAAATACTTTGCCATGGCACATATTATTATTAGTATTCAAAATAACATAAGTAAGCCCATTAAAACTCATATGATTAATCATTTCATTGACTCATTTAGGAAAATTATTAATGTAAATATAGATTTAAAAATCTGGTTTGATCTTTTAACACCATTCATAGTTACAAAGAGCTATCCACATAAAATATACAGAGAAATAATTAATTCCTGGGAACACAAAGTATTTGTTTGTTGGTTACAATGTATCAAAGAACTAAAAGTTCTGTATATGCAAACAATAGAAACAACATACAAAATTCCACAACAAGATTGGCTAACTAAGCAATGCATTCTGATGTATTTGCACGATTTAAGTAGAATAATTAATTTTTCATTTAAAGAAATACGTAAATTTACAAAATACATATATGAAATCATATATAATGACTTTGACATGGGAAACAGTATTTCAAAATTTTACAAGATATTGATAAACTATAAAACAACACCCAAAACCTCATATTGGAAATATATGACAAAAGGACACTCAATATAGTTAACTGAAGATATTAAAACAAATATCTTATTATCGATAAAATATACATCCTTTACACAATACTGGAAAGTTTTTAATTGGAAATGCTTGCACAGAGCATTCTTAAACCTAGACAGAATCAGCAAAATTAGTTCTTCTATAAAAGGAATATGTTGGAGATGTGAGCAAGTACACAATGCAGATTGGAACCACATTTTCTTTGATTGTGTTAGAATTAAGCCATTTTAAAATGGTATTAACTTTCTACAAGCTTTATTTAATGAATCATTTTATTTAACTAAAGCTCTTGTATTATTAAATGTGAACGAAGGTCCTCATTTGAATAGGTCAAACATGTATCTAGTATGGACTACACTTGCAATTTAAAGGAAGTGTATAACAAGAAGATGGAAAACAAATACAATACCAACTTTGGAAGACTTCTACAGCCTACTGAAGACCACAGCATTATTGGAAATTAAAATTAAATAACTAAGAATTTATCCAAAGCCATTTATCAATAACCCTTGGGGAAAAGTCTTATCGTTGATTGACACTATACAATAATTGATCAGACACTCTGATAATGGATTGGACATATTTATAATGTAACTGTATACATTAAGGTCTGTTATAGTGTCAGGCTAATGTAAATAGTGTACATAGTTATTTAAAAAGTTATGTATAAATACTATGGAACTTATTCAAATGTATGTGAAAAATAAAAAAAAATTTTGAGAGAAAAAAGAACTGATGGACAAGGACACCACATATACAAATGTCGTAGATATAGCAAACTTGCTAGCTGACAGATTCTGTGAAAACTTCACCCCTCTGTTCCCCCATCAGTAAATCAGGACATCCCTAGTACCTGCCCCCTTCCCCTTATATCTAGGGAACAGGTCATCACTGCTCTCTCAAAGGCAAAAAATACAGTTTCCATGATACCCAATAACATCGCAGGCTGTATCTTATGTGAACTCAGGCAGGAACTTGCACCACCATTTAGGCACCCTATTCAGCCAAACCACGAGTACCGGCTTCATCCCAGCTGAAGGGAAGACAGCCACTGTTATCCCTTTGCACAAAGGTGGAGAGTCTCCTGATCTGGGAAATTATAGACTCATCAGCCTAACTAGCCTGATCTGCAAGGCCATGGAACAGATTATCATGGACCTCATTAACAAGGACATTGGCAACCTCCAAATACTCGATCCCACACAGTATGGCTTCATCAAGGCTAGGTCATGTCTGCTAAATTTGGTAGACTACTTTGAGACAGTCACCAAAGCCATGCCTACCTTGACCTGGCCAAAGCCTTTGACACAATTCCCCCACTCAGGCATAATAGATAAACTCTCTCAACTAGGCATCAATTCATATATAACCAGATGGGTAGCAAACTGGCTCACTGATAGAACCCACCTAGTCAAAATAGGGGAAGCCACCTCAAGCAGTATACCTATAACAAGCAGCATACCCCAGGGTTTGGTCTTGGGGCCTCTGTTATTTGGGATATACTTTTCTGAGGAGCAGACCAAAACCAATGGGCTATGGCTGACCAAGTTTGCAGATGACTGCAAGCTGGGTGCTGTCATCAATTCCCCTAGTGATATGGACATCCTCCAAGACGGCCTCACTCAGACAAATGGCTGGTGCCAGAAACATGGCCTCAAGCTGAATACAAAAAAATGCATCGTCATCCTGTTTGGGGAGAGTGACATCCCCACAAATTATCACATTAATAACAACATCCTAAGCACACAATCAGTTGTGAGGGATTTGGGCACAGAAAGCCTTCTACGTGGTCCACCTCATAAGTAAGGGTATATCATCCAGGGACAAGGAGGTCATAACATCTCTGTATTCTTCCTTTATAAGGCCCATTATTGAGTACAATGCCCCTTTTCAGCATGTACCTCACAAAGCACGTGCATCAGCTGGAGAGACCACAGAGGTTCCTCACCAGGAGAATCCATGGCCTCAAACATCTACCATACACAGAGAAGCTAAAAGCTCTATCCCTCTACTCAGTTTCATACAGACTCCTCAGAGGTGACCTCTGTCTGGCATACAAGGCGATCATGGACCCCACTTTGATGGAACTGCTGCATATCCGCAAGTCAAGCTCCACTTGAGTAACCCGCATGCGCGGCCTCAGCCTGGTCTGTGACATCAATAGGACTTGTTGGTGGGACAGATTTGTGTCCCAGCGACTCCCCTATCTATGGAATAGACTCCTCTCCACATCAAGCAGAGTACCTCTTTATCCCTTTTTAAGCGCAACCTGGATAACTGGATGGGAAACAGAAAATATACCCCCGGGATTCCACCTCTGTCCCTGCTGGACAGGGGCATTGGGTGTTGACTTGTCAAAACATGGGCTAAACTCTTGGCTAGGCTTATAAGGGCCTCAGGGCCAATAGCCTCATAACCTCCTATGATTCTATGATCACCATAATCCATAATTGGTCTTATTATAGATGTGCAAATTATGCCAAGAAAACTGAAGTCCCTTT